>NC_092152.1:10962675-11090175 GCF_045791955.1 Oncorhynchus clarkii lewisi
ATGTGTGTTGGACGATCAAGGCACGTGGAATGTCACAGCATGCGGGTGACTGGGCGTAATGGGTAGAGGGGGCGGTCCTGAGAGTGGTGAGGGGGATGTCGTTGGGGGTGTCATGTTGGTGGGGGCATGGTTCAGGTTGCCTGGCGGAAGTGCCATCGGCCTGTGTCTGTGTGTGTGTGTGTGTGTGTGTGTGTGTGTGTGTGTGTGTGTGTGTGTGTGTGTTTGTGCGTAGGTCAGAGAGAGAGAGAGGGACAGACAAGACAGACAGACAGACAGACGGACAGACATACAGAAGATGATGCAGATGGGAGGGTGAAGGAGGGATTTTTTTGGAGGCCAGGATGAGTAGAAAAAACAGCACAGTCAGCACACACACACACTCAGTGGGGTATTGTATGTTCGAGGAGGAGCCTTCGAAGATATACCTGGAAGGGTGAGATGTAAAAATGGCATTTTGTATTGCTCTCCCTCGCCCGCTTTACCCTCAACACAGTGTACTTATCTACAAAACAAAACAACAAGGGAATGAAAGCTTTCAGCCATCAGGGACAGTAAATCAAACATGATCAAACATCTTGTGCTCAGCATCGTCAACAAAGTGGCCGTCCATTGTGTGTAGTGTCCATTATGTGTAGTGTCCCCCTATAGCCACACTCCCGTAAAAGCCAGACATAGTTACCACCCACCACCCAAATGTCCCCAAGTGACATCAACATCTGTGGTACATTAATACGGTTGTGTCTATGAGCAAGGAACCTAATCCCAACATTGATGTGAACAATCGTACAGTGCATTCGGAAAGTATTCAGACCCCTTGATTTTTGCCACATTTTGTTACGTTATTCTAAAATGTATGAATTTTTGTTCATCAATCTACACACAATACCCAATAATGGCAAAGCAAAAACAAATTGCAAATTTATACAATAAAAAAAAAAAAGAATTATCACTTTACATAAGTATTCAGAGCCTTTACTCAGTACTTTGGCAGCGATTACAGCCCCTAGTCTTCTTTGGTATGACGCGACAAGCTTGTATTTGGGGAGTTTCTCCCATTCTTCTCTGCAGATCCTCTCAAGCTCTGTCAGGTTGGATGGGGAGCATCGCAGCACAGCTATTTTCAGGTCTCTCCAGAGATGTTTGATTGGGTTCAAGTCTGGGCTCTGGCTGGGCCACTCAAGGACATTCAAAGACTTGTCCCGAACCCACTCCTGCGTTGTCTTGGCTGTGTGATTAGGGTTGTTGTCCTGTTGGAAGGTGAACCTTTGCCCCAGTCTGAGGTCCTGAGTGCTCAGGAGCAGGTTTTCATTAAGGATCTCTCTGTACTTTGCTCCATTCATCTTTCCCTCAATCCTGACTAGTCTCCCAGTCCCTGCAGCTGAAAAACATCCCCACAGCATGATGCTGCCACCACCCTGCTTCACTGTAGAGATGGTGCCAGGTTTCCTCCAGACATGAAGCTTGGCATTCAGGCCAAATAATTCGATCTTGGTTTCATTAGACCAGGGAATATTGTTTCTCATGGTCTGAGAGGCTTTAGGTACCTTTTGACAAATTCTAAGCAGGTTGTCATGTGCCTTTTACTGAGGAGTGGCTTCCATCTGGTCGCTCTACCATAAAGGCCTGATTGGTGGAGTGCTGCAGAGACGGTTGTCCTTCTGATTCTCCCATCTCCACAGAGGAACTCTGGAGCTCTTTCAGAGTGACCATCGGGTTCTTGGTCACCTCCATGACCAAGGCCCTTCTCCCTTCTCAGTTTGGCCGGGCGGCCAGTTCTAGGAAGAGTCTAGGTGATTCCAAACTTCTTCCATTTAATAATGACGCAGGCCACTGTGTTCTTGGGGACCTTCAATGCTGCAGAAATGTTTGGGTACCCTTCCCCAGATCTGTGCCTCGACACAATCCTGTCTCGGAGCTCTATGGACAATTCCTTTGACCTCATGGCTTGATTTTTGCTCTTACATGCACTGTCAACTGTGGGACCTCATATAGACAGATGTGGGCCTTTCCAAATCATGTCCAATCAATTGAATATACCACAGGTGGACTCCAATCCAGTTGTAGAAACATCTCTAGGATGATCAATGGAAACAGGATATACCTGAGCTCAAATTCTAGTGTCATAGCAAAGGGTCTGAATACTTAGGTAAATAAATATTTCTGTTTTTATTTTCAAAATGTCTAAAAACCTGTTTTCATTTTGTCATTATGGGGTATTGTGTGCATGTTGATTAGGATAATTTTGTATTCAATTTAAATGGAACCAGTTTCAGAATAAGGCTGTAATGTTACAAAATGTGGAAAAAGTCAAGGGGTCTGAATACTTTCCTAACGCACGAACATTTGGACATATCTGCTGGATATGTCCAAATGCATCTGTAAATCTGATTGGGTTGGAAACTAATCATGCAACATTGAAGCATTGAAAGGCTTTCATTTAAGAGACCCCCCCCCCCAATACCCAAATCCTATTTTTGCTTGGGTAGAGTTCAGTTAATCCTCATTGGAGTGAGACTGAAATCCGTGACCAGTAGTAGAGGACTAACTCTACTGAACTCTATTCATCACATGGAGAGCTCGTCACAGTGTTAATCATTACAAAGCACAACACATCACATCAAACAACACAACACACAACACAACACAGATATGCAACACAGAAACACTGACAGTGATCACATAGAAGCAGAGGCCTCAACAGGGACAGACCTCTAGAATATCAGGATGTGCAGTATGTACCAGGAGGAGGACAGAGGCACAAACACAACCTGCCCCCAGGCAGCTAACGTGGCTTTGGGTTGAAGCTCAGTGGGAGCTGTGTGGACCGTGTGTGTGAAAGAGGACAGGTGTAAATTAAACATGTAGGATGGTGTGTGTGTGTGTGTGTGTGTGTGTGTGTATGTTTTGTTCCCATAGAGCGTAATAATACATTATTATGATTATCATTATTATTGGATATTTAAGTGACTAATTTCTCTGATTGTGAAACATAAAGGAAAAGATGAATTGTAAATCATTGAGTCATTATGCATAATAGGCATTAAAGGGGACAAAGATCATTTGAATTGCATTGGATATATCTTGAGAAGAGGGTTGGAGTATTTTCCCTTGAAGATGAACACTAGCTTAATTGCGACAAGCCGAACGTGATTGATATCATGATACTACATAATATGTTTTTTTTGTCTGTATGAGAGAGAGCAAGGGAGCATGTATACTATGTCCACGTCCAAAATGGCACCCTATTCCTTACATAGTGCACTACTTTTGACCAGAGCACTATGGGTTCAAGTCCTGGTCAAAAGTAGTGCACTATACATGACATAGGGTGCCATTTAGGACACAAACTATATTAAGGAGGGGAGGGAACAACCAATCCTAATAAGGAAAAGGTAGTAGTGCAGTATATTGAGGACACCGATGGCTCCTAGACATATCCTCCTCCCTACAGACACACTGGGTCACTTTGACACACTGCACTGGGCCCAGCAGGATGTGACCTCACCACCAACACCCCGCCGACTGTCACCAGCATCAACATGGGCCACAGGCAGGGTGAAGTGTAGAGGTCACTACTACGTGGACCAGGGCAGCAGTAGGCCACTGCTAGAACCCTTGGATTCCATTGATGGTATCTTTCAAGACGTTTAATGCAGCACTCAATATACAGTTCTATGTGAATTATATGCCAAATCAGTCCAAATCAGAGGGCTCGAAATAGATCACAACGAACTTCCAGCTTTAAACTCAATTGATTCTTTAAAATCAAAGGCATGCAAATATATATATATAAATATTTTTTTTACAGTGTCAATTCTGATAGGACTATTTGAGTGCTAAATGAAGTGATTGGATAATCACATTGAATTCTCAATGTTCTCCATTGCAAAGACCTTGAACCCCAGTCACAGACATACCAGTCAATCAGGGTCGCTGTATTGAAAGTTAATAAAGATGGCAGGGTGCACGCTGGGCTTCTTTGTCCAGGACCACGGGCAGATAGGCTCACTGGTCAATCTGACACAAAGCTGCTGTGAGTGCATGGGGTCGTAAGTAGAGGGTAGAGGGCTGGGACGAGTGCTATGATGGGGAACAGAGCTGCCCTGATCAAAAGCCTTCCTTATTGTCAAGCTGAAGAGATGAAAAGGGCATTTTGTTGAGCACGCTGCTTCCTGGGGCAAGGCTCTGATGTCGGGACCCAGTCAGAACACAAGACACCAGCTGAGAGGGGGAGGGAAGGAGTGTGGAGGGGGGAGGAGAGGAGAGGAGAAGGGAGAGGAGAGGAGAGGGGAGAGGAGAGGAGAGGAGAAGGGAGAGGAGAGGAGAGGAGAGGAGAGGAGAGGAGAGGAGAGGAGGGAGAGGAGAGGAGAGGAGAGGAGAGGAGAGGAGAGGAGAGGAGAGGAGAGGAGAGGAGAGGAGAGGAGAGGAGAGGAGAGGAGAGGAGAGGAGAGGAGGTGGAAGGGGGTGGTGTATGGTTGGTTGTGGCTTGATAGGGGGGTTGAGAGGGATCTCTGCATGACTAACCCACAACTAATACCTTTTCATACTTGTCAAATTGCTTTAATCAGATAACATTAACTAACCTTTTAGGGTAAATTCTGACCAGTAGCACACTGCTGCAACGTAATGGATTTCATAAATTACTCTCAACATGGGAAATTAAAAATCGATATTTCAGTGGAGTAAAACTATTATCTTAGTAGTAAACTGATCCCCACTCTCAGAATGACTTTCCTTTATTAGGGTTTCACAGCGGACACGGTCATTAATATTCATCGGGTGATTGGTTGAGGCTTCTTGGGTGCGTGACGTCATTCCGTGAGTCCTTACCAAAACACACAACATAGCGGACAGTTTCGCTCACCTCGGATCTGAAACCAGTAGTAACAAGTCAACTTCATTGACTTTTAACTTAAAATGAAAAGACAAATCTAACGTACCTCATTAACATAGTCACAGAGGAGGGCTTGCTAGTGTAACAGTATAATTTTAGACCGTCCCCTCGCCCATACCCGGGTGCGAACCAGGGACCTTCTGCACACATCAACAACTGACACCCACGAAGCATCGTTACCCATCGCTTCACAAAAGCCGCGGCCCTTGCAGAGCAAGGGGAACAACTACTTCAAGGTCTCAGAGCAAGTGACGTCACTGATTGAAACGCTATTTAGCGCGCACCGCTAACTAAGCTAGCCATTTCACATCCGTTACACTAGCATGCTGCAGGGTTTAATCATCTCCTTTTCTTGTAAAACAACTCAACTTAGCTAGCGAAATGCTAATTGACGACGCTAGCTTTGGCGTAAACTAGACTGCTGTGGATTAGAGGATTCCACCAGGACCAAACAACAACTGGCTACCAGAACTGAACCAACGGACATAGCGAAACTACACGTGGTATGTGAAGCTTATGTATACAGTATGTCCTTAGAAGCTGTTTGAATATAAAGTCACTTCAACCTTAGATGACTTCACCAGACCAGTTGGTGGCACTATAGATGTCATTGGCACCAGGATACTAGAGCAATAACTATTGACCAAGTGGACTTTTTCTCATGCAAATTAATGTTAGATTTAAATTATGCAGACGAATAATGTGAAATATTGTGATTAGTATATCTGTATAATCACATATTGTTTCCCTATGATGTGGTCTGAACGTAGTGAAAAGTGGTTTTCTGCCGCTTTCACAGTCTGCGTGTTACAGCTGTGAGAGTGTATCGAAGTATTTTGTTATGCTAATGTGGATGGCAGCAAGTGAGATTTAAATCAACATGGTAATGCTTTCACTGATTGCACATAAAGAAAGATAGTTCCTACATAATAGAGGGCTTGCTTCGTTATCCAACTGATCTGGTGTCCTTTCTGTCAATCTGTGAACCCTGTTCATTGCCGCTCGCAGCTATATTTACAAAATGCATTTGCTATAACATTATCCTAATTCAGTGCCACTCCATGGCATGATTTCATTTGTGATTGTAACTAATACATGACTAATTAACACTAAACTGGGCATTGATAATATTTATTTTCCATAATTGCATTACACTTAGCTCGTTAGTACATTTCATATCCGCTTTGCTGTGTAGGATTTCACAGTCATCCAAACGCTGGGCCATTCATTTCCAGAACCACTTTGCTCGGGTCTAGAAGTGATTAAAACACCTTGGCTATGCCTACCTGCTCATTAGGGGCACAAGTGGAATAAGATATATGACAGAGAGAGAGAGAGATGGATGTGCTATGCATCGCTGTACCCTGTGTGAGCAGTCAAATGTTCAAGGACATCTGAATTGAATAGAGGCCATTAACATTGGGTAAAGTACTGTTTTAAGCTGATAGGCCTTCGTATCTGACTCTATGGTGTAGCTTACACATCAGATGTTTTCTGAGAGTCTGCACTGATTTCTCTGTCCAGAATCAGACTGCCCAAAAGGCAGTTCAGGCCAACGTCATATGGGCTGGTCCGTCTTTAGCCTAGTGGATCTGTCGAAATCGGGATTTCTGAGCAGAATGATCATTATTTGAGGGCCTTGAGGAAAAACAAAACGTGCCTGTTTGTTAGCCCTGACCTATTCTAGTCCTTCTATTTCAGTATAGCTTGTGTGAGGTCCATTTCCTCATATTCATTTTACAAATACACTTGAAACCGGTGACACTTCACCCAAACCCACTCACATCATATACTACAGTTTGTTTGCGGCCCAAATGACACCCTATTCCCTATATAGTGCACTAATTTTGACCAGGACACCCACCGTATGTGCCCTGGTCATAAGTAGTGCACTATATAGAGTATAGGGTGTCATTTGGGATGTGTCCTATGTCATGTGCAGTCCCAGCAACATATGTCAGTTAAATTGAAGTGGTTTGTTCTCACACCTTATGTAGTTCCAGTGGCAAAGAGGGAAAAACACTGGAGTGTGCCAGAGTTTCACTTTGTATGACATTTTAATCAAACACCAAATGAGACATTTGTTTATTAGCTGTCCATTCAGCCGGCCGTGGATAACTTGGACACCACAGCAAGGGACAGACCACTTGACTGACAGTTTAAAAAGGTAAACGACAGCTCTCCTGACTATGTACAAACATCTGTGACATCATGACGCTGACACCATGTACAGTAGACACGACATACAGCCACAGCCGTAAAACAGAGGGTTCAAGTCAAGTGTTACCCAGACCTCCAGACCGAGCCCACACAACACAACCACCCGGCCTCCCCCAGCTCCTCACCTCCTTGGAGGGGACTCGTGAGCCCTTCCTCCTAGTCCACCAGGTCTCCACCATGGCAATGACACAGGAGAGCACCACTCCGGCCGCTAGCACGCAGAACACGCCGGCGAAGCTGTGGATGTCCAGGGCACTGCCGCGGTGTTTGGTGTGCACCGCTGAGTACAGGTCACATGGGCTGTCCCGGGGCCACCACTTCAGTTTCAGGATGTCCATGTCCCCGTTCTGCTGCAGCTCCAGGATCCTGACATACACCCACACACGGACGCACACACGCGCACACACACTAATTGAGGACAGATCTTTGGTTTTGTCTGTAGGTATATACAGGAACAGGAAATCACATTCAGAGTTGACCGCATCACATTTTCTTCAGGTTGGAGTAAGTAGCTTAGACTCAGAGCCATATACAGCCGCTAGTGAAATTCTGCACACCCCTTGCACAGTCTTCAGATTTCACTGTGTTAAATCTCAAAAGGAAATAAATGACTGATCTCCACAACTTACTCAACATTTTCAAAGTGAAAGATAAATTATAGAAAATGTTCCAAGTTAATAAAACATGAATAAAAAAGATGAAAAAAGATGATGTCTCGATTGCATATATCTTCAAACCCTAGAGTTCAATCTTGGTGGAAGCACATTTGGCAGCCATTACATCTGTGAGTCATTTTGAAGAAGCTTCTACCAACTCTTAGAGCAACGTATATCCAATGTTTTTGTCAAAATTGCTCAAGCTCAGTAAATTTAGTTGGGAGTCATTGATGGACATTTCACTAGGCACTGTATATATACGGCTAAACTAAAAGATGGTTGTTTCTATTCAAAGGAATCCACTGAGCATGATTCGTGTCCTTCACATTCCATGATGATCTGACGGTTGAATCTTAATTACGTTTCCTTGATTCCTTGCATCCTTCTCTAAACGCATTAGAAGAGGTCCGAGGGGGGAAAAAAACTATGCGAGGAGAGGACATGAGGAATAAAAAAAATACAATTGAGATCCAACCCTGATTCTCTGCAGTTGTGTGAATGGTCCTCCAACACTAGAGGGCGATATTGGCCAGATAACGGTGCCACAGAGTGACAGTTGTATTAGCCTGTCAAAGTAATTCTAAGAAATATGAACATGTTTTGTAGCAGAGTGTAAGTACTTTGCTGTAATTATATTATGCTGTCCAGATAAAGGAAATGATTTATCACATCCGCTATTAAATAGTAAAGGTTAACTGGTGGCCTCTGTCACTTACATCACGTGTTAAACTCATCTATCACAGGTTTTTACTCATCCCTTGTACCTGATTGATGAATTAAGGTCACTCATTAGTAAGGAACTCACCTGGTTGTCCAGGTCTTAATTGAAAGGAGAAAAAAACAAACAAAAACATGCAGACACTCGGCTCTCTGTGGAATGAGTTTGACAACCCTGATTTACGGTGTTGTATTTCAGAGGTTTGATTTGAGGTATTGCAGGAAACAAAATTAACTGCATGCACACACACACACACACACGTACCCACACACACAGGCACACAAGTGATTTGAATGACAATGCTTATCTTTGACTGTGTCCCTACTAAGTACAGCATGTAAAAATGCTCCCTATCTAAAATGCAAATGTATTGAAACGGTAGTTTACATAATTGGCAAATGAATAATGTCACAGAGGAGCACCTTTTATTTCAATAACATATACACTACCGTTCAAAAGTTTGGGGTCATTTAGAAATGTCCTTGTTTTTTTAAATAAAAGCACATTTTTTGTAAATTAAAATAATAGGGGCGGCAGGTAGCCTAGTTGTTAGAGCATTGGACTTGTAACCCGAAGGTTTGCAAGATCAAATCCCTGAGCTGACAAGGTAAAAATCTGTCATTCTGCCCCTGAACATGGCAGTTAGGCCACCATTGAAAATAAGAATTTGTTCTTAACTGACTTGCCTAGTTAAATAAAGGTAAAGACATCAAATGGATCAGAAATACAGTGTAGACATTGTTAATGTTGTAAATTACTATTGTAGCTGGAAACAGCTGATTTTTTATGGAATATCTACATAGGCGTACAGAAGCCCATTATCTGCAACCATCACTACTGTGTTCCAATGACACGTTGTGTTAGCTAATCCAAGTTTATAATTTTAAAAAGCTAATTGATCATTAGAAAATCCTTTTGCAATTATGTTAGCACAGCTGAAAACTGTTGTTCTGATTAAAGAAGCAATAAAACAGGCCTTCTTTAGAATAGCTGAGTATCTGGAGCATCAGCATTTGTAGGTTCGATTACAGGCTCAAAATGGCCAGAAACAAGGACCTTTCTTCTGAAACTCGTGCTAACATAATTGCAAAAGCATTTTCTAATGATCAGTTGCCTTTTAAAATTATAAACTTGGATTAGCTAACACAACGTGTCATTGGAACACAGGAGTGATGGTTGCTGATAATGGGCTTCTGTACGCCTATGTAGATATTCCATAAAAAATCAGCTGTTTCCAGCTACAATAGTTATTTACCACATTAACAATGTCTACACTATATTCCTGATCAATTTGATGTTATTTTGTGCTTTTCCTTCAAAAACAAGGACATTTCGAAGTGACCCCAAACTTTTGAACGGTAGTGTATTTTCTATTATAGACATTATTTTATCCTCTCTTAGAACTAGAAGAGATGGCACACATGGCCAGATGGGCTACAAGGACGGAATAAAGCCTGTGAGAGAGAGTTGCGTATAGAAGAAATGTAAGGTCTGCTCTGGGATCACTGTTGGGAGACTAATGTCTGATCTGGGATCACTGTTGGGAGACTAAGGTCTGATCTGAGATCACTGTTGGGAGACTAAGGTCTGATCTGGAATCACTGTTGGGAGACTAATGTCTGATCTGGGATCACTGTTGGGAGACTAATGTCTGATCCGGGATCACTGTTGGGAGACTAATATCTGATCTGGGCTCACTGTTGGGAGAATAAGGTCTAATCTGGGATCACTGTTGGGAGACTAATGTCTGATCCGGGATCACTGTTTGGAGACTAAGGTATCTAATTCAGATAAACCACGTATAACAGATCACTCAAAGTTGGCTCAGATGGAATCAAAAATAGGAAATCATGTGGGTGAAACAACCAATCAGAAACAGAGACAACGTTGGAAGAAATGTGATGATGACTCATCAGAGTCAGTCTCGATGGAGATTTGAGCTCGATGATTGATACTGTAGTTGTTGTGCCTCCAACAAAGACAAGCCCGAAAAGGATACAACGAAAGGAGTTATTGCACTCAATCTGATGGAATGGAATGAGGGAGATTCCTCAGCTATCAACATGCAGGAAGTCATCCAAGTGTTGATATTTTTCAAGGCGTTTGTTTGTCAACATTTCAGAAAACTTTGTCTTTTATATTTACCTTACAGTTTTGATTTTTACTCCAACCTCCAATAACACACACACACACACACACACACACACACACACACACACACACACACACACACACACACACACACACACACACACACACACACACACACACACACACACGAGGAATACATTTTTATAGCTAATAAAAAAAACCTGAAAAAGTGACTATACTTTGGAGTAAATAAAAGACTTGAGATTGTGGCCAAAACTCATCACCAAAAGAATAGTCGTTTATCACTAACACAGCTGCCCTGAAAGCATAGTCGTTTATCACTGTAACACAGCTGCCCTGAAAGCATAGTCGTTTATCACTAACACAGCTGCCCTGAAAGCATAGTCGTTTATCACTGTAACACAGCTGCCCTGAAAGCATAGTCGTTTATCACTAACACAGCTGCCCTGAAAGCATAGTCGTTTATCACTAACACAGCTGCCCTGAAAGCATAGTCGTTTATCACTAACACAGCTGCCCTGAAAGCATAGTCGTTTATCACTGTAACACAGCTGCCCTGAAAGCATAGTCATTTATCACTAACACAGCTGCCCTGAAAGCATAGTCGTTTATCACTGTAACACAGCTGCCCTGAAAGCATAGTCGTTTATCACTAACACAGCTGCCCTGAAAGCATAGTCGTTTATCACTAACACAGCTGCCCTGAAAGCATAGTCGTTTATCACTAACACAGCTGCCCTGAAAGCATAGTCGTTTATCACTAACACAGCTGCCCTGAAAGCATAGTCGTTTATCACTAACACAGCTGCCCTGAAAGCATAGTTGTTTATCACTAACACAGCTGCCCTGAAAGCATAGTCGTTTATCACTAACACAGCTGCCCTGAAAGCATAGTCGTTTATCACTACCCTCATGCACTTAATTGTAATCTCAGTGCTCTGCCTAGTCTCACCCCTTTATGTGTAAGATCAAATGTTTACCATTGACATGCCCATTAGAGAAACCCTCTACTTTCACCAGCCAGGGGATATGCTGCTGAGCCTCCTAGGTGGCATGATGATTGTGGTTTTCTAGCTCTGGTCCAGGGCGTTAGTGCACGTTCCGCCAATGGATATGTTGTGCACTAATGCCCTGGACAAGAGCTAGTAATACTTTACAGCAATAGGATAAGCTTATATTATTCCTGCCTATTCATGGATATTGGAAAGAGAGATTTGGAGACTAATCCTGCTGCAAGTGTCGTGAGTAATATGATAATTTTGTCCCCAAAAAATTCAGCATGTTTTATTGCTGTGGAAATGTTGCTCCTTGTATTGCAATATTTTGATCAAGAACAGATATCACATCAAGTTACTCATATAGCAAACACGGAGTAAGACATGGTCCCTTTCACATTACAGATAATTTATCTAATCACAGCTACGACTGAGCTCAGTCTTCTATGCATTCAAAGCCAGTCTAGTCTACTCACAGCACAGTGACGTCCAAACAGTCGGTCTTTTTTCTTCTTCTGACACAATTTGTGTTTCATTTGAGCTACCATGAGTCAACACAGGCAATACAAAAGAGGAGTCCCCTCCTCCTCCCCCTCCACACCCCAATTATACTGTCTCCATGTGCCTTTTTCCTTCCCTCAGTTCTTCTTCTGAAATAAAAATCCATTTGATGCTGTTGGGCCTGTGATAACTAATCATTTGGAAAAGGAGAGCGATTACGAAGCCTGGGTACAGGCCCGACTTTACAAATCCACCATTTTGTATTCTCACTTTAATAGCCAATAGTGTCTACTGATCACCGTCTGTGTCGAGAGGCTAGCAACAGCAGCCGTGGGACAGAAGATCATTGATGGTGAACGGTATATAAGGGCGCCTGACAACCTTTATGACCTTGACAATCTGAACAGCTGCTGCTCAAACAAATGAACACCATGTGTTCTTAATGAATTATAACTCTGAAGGGTCTCTGCTCATTGAGACCAATGAGCCTTGAATTTATTAACAACCACGATGGAGGGATGGAAGGATGGCAAGATGGAGGGACAGAGGAATGGAAGGACTGAGGGATGGAGAGGTGGAGGGATGGAGAGGTGGAGAGGTGGAGGGATGGAGAGGTGGAGGGATGGAGAGGTGGAAGGACAGAGGAATGGAAGGACAGAGGAATGGAAGGACTGAGGGATGGAGAGGTGGAGAGGTGGAGGGATGGAGGGGTGGAGGGATGGAGAGGTGGAGGGACAGAGGAATGGAAGGACTGAGGGATGGAGAGGTGGAGGGATGGAGGATGGAGGGACAGAGGAATGGAAGGACAGAGGAATGGAAGGACAGATGAATGGAAGGACAGAGGAATGGAGAGGTGGAGGGATGGAGGATGGAGGGACAGAGGAATGGAAGGACAGAGGAATGGAAGGACAGAGGAATGGAAGGACTGAGGGATGGAGAGCTGGAGAGGTGTAGGGATGGAGGGGTGGAGGGGTGGAGGGATGGAGAGGTGCAGGGACAGAGGAATGGAAGGACTGAGGGATGGAGAGGTGGAGGGATGGAGGGGTGGAGGGATGGAAGGATGGCAAGATGGAGGGACAGGAATGGAAGGACTGAGGGATGGAGGGATGGACAGGTGGAGGGATGGAGAGGTGTAGGGATGGAGAGGTGGAGGGGTGGAGGGATGGAGAGGTGGAGGGACAGAGGAATGGAGAGGTGGAGGGACAGAGGAATGGAGAGGTGGAGGGGTGGAGAGGTGGAGGGATGGAGGATGGAGAGATTGAAGGATCGAGGGACAGAGGAATTGAAGGACCTAGGCATGGAGAGGTGGAGAGATGGAGAGATGGAGAGATTGAAGGATCGAGGGACAGAGGAATGGAGAGATGGAGAATGGAGAGATTGAAGGATGGAGGGATGGAGAGATGGAGGATGAAGAGATTGAAGGATCGAGGGAGAGGCGGAGGGGTGGAGAGGTGGAGAGGTGGAGGGATGGAGAGGTGGAGGGGTGGAGGGATGGAGAGGTGGAGGGACAGAGGAATGGAGAGGTGGAGGGATGGAGAGATGGAGGATGGAGGGACAGAGGAATTGAAGGACCTAGGGATGGAGAGGTGGAGGGATGGAGAGATTGAAGGATCGAGGGACAGAGGAATGGAAGGAAGGAAGGATGGAGGGATGGAGAGATGGAGGATGGAGAGATTGAAGGATCGAGGGACAGAGGAATGGAAGGATGGAGGGATGGAGAGATGGAGGATGGAGAGATTGAAGGATCGAGGGACAGAGGAATGGAAGGATGGAGGGATGAAGGGACGAAGGGCCTACAGTCCCCCGGGCCCTGTGCAGTGATGACAGGTGTTATCACCCAACAGATGAGCTCCAACTGGGGCTATAGAAATGTCACCTCCAAGGATAGGATGGCTTGTCTGAGCCGGTACATACTGTAATAGTTAAAGCATTGCCACTCTCAATGCTTTGGGTCAGGAACTGGGTCTGGACCAGGAACTGGGTCAGGGACTGGGTCAGGGACTGTGTGTGTGTTTGTGTGCATGTGTGAGTGCAGTAGGTTGGTGTTTTCCTCTTTCAGGTTCTCCATGACCTGAGCCATATATTTGTTGTTATTTCATTAGGATCCCCATTAGCTGTTGCAAAAGCAGCAGCTAATCTTCCTGGGGTCCAACACAAAACAGCTCAAGGATATACATTTTTTTAAAGGCACAGATAACTGTGAATAGTCACCTAGCTCTGGCCCATAACCCATACAGTATATAACTCTGTATAGTCACCTAGATCTGGTCCATAACCCATACAGTATATAACTCTGTATAGTCACCTAGCTCTGGTCCATAACCCACAGATAACTGTGAATAGTCACCTAGCTCTGGTCCATAACCCAGAGATAACTGTGAATAGTCACCTAGCTCTGGTCCATAACCCACAGATAACTGTGAATAGTCACCTAGCTCTGGTCCATAACCCACAGATAACTCTGAATAGTCACCTAGCTCTGGTCCATAACCCATACAGTATATAACTCTGAATAGTCACCTAGCTCTGGTCCATAACCCACAGATAACTCTGAATAGTCACCTAGCTCTGGTCCATAACCCACAGATAACTGTGAATAGTCACCTAGCTCTGGTCCATAACCCATACAGTATATAACTCTGAATAGTCACCTAGCTCTGGTCCATAACCCACAGGTAACTCTGAATAGTCACCTAGCTCTGGTCCATAACCCATACAGTATATAACTCTGAATAGTCACCTAGCTCTGGTCCATAACCCACAGATAACTCTGAATAGTCACCTAGCTCTGGTCCATAACCCATACAGTATATAACTCTGTATAGTCAACTAGCTCTGGCCCATAACCCACAGATAACTCTGAATAGTCACCTAGCTCTGGTCCATAACCCATACAGTATATAACTCTGAATAGTCACCTAGCTCTGGTCCATAACCCATACAGTATATAACTCTGAATAGTCACCTAGCTCTGGCCCATAACCCACAGATAACTCTGAATAGTCACCTAGCTCTGGTCCATAACCCATACAGTATATAACTCTGAATAGTCACCTAGCTCTGGTCCATAACCCATACAGTATATAACTCTGAATAGTCACCTAGCTCTGGTCCATAACCCACAGATAACTCTGAATAGTCACCTAGCTCTGGTCCATAACCCATACAGTATATAACTCTGTATAGTCAACTAGCTCTGGTCCATAACCCACAGATAACTCTGAATAGTCACCTAGCTTTGGTCCATAACCCATACAGTATATAACTCTGAACAGTCACCTAGCTCTGGTCCATAACCCATACAGTATATAACTCTGAATAGTCACCTAGCTCTGGTCCATAACCCACAGATAACTCTGAATAGTCACCTAGCTCTGGTCCGTAACCCACAGATAACTGTGAATAGTCACCTAGCTCTGGTCCATAACCCATACAGTATATAACTCTGTATAGTCAACTAGCTCTGGTCCATAACCCACAGATAACTCTGAATAGTCACCTAGCTTTGGTCCATAACCCATACAGTATATAACTCTGAATAGTCACCTAGCTCTGGTCCATAACCCACAGATAACTCTGAATAGTCACCTAGCTCTGGTCCATAACCCATACAGTATATAACTCTGTATAGTCAACTAGCTCTGGTCCATAACCCACAGATAACTCTGAATAGTCACCTAGCTTTGGTCCATAACCCATACAGTATATAACTCTGAACAGTCACCTAGCTCTGGTCCATAACCCATTGTAATGGCCTAATCATTCTCACTCATGCCCTCTGGTGACAACACAAACACACACACACACACACACACACACACTTCATGACATCAAGGCCTTGCCAAGGAGTTCCGTGTTATTAGGGAAAAAGCTCTCATACATCACCTGTTCCAGGAAAATAATCTAATGTCACAGCATGTACTGTATGCAGTCTATTGTTGGGGGTGGTGGGATGTAAATGTGTTTGTTGCTCCCCCAGTCAGCCAGTTCAGTCTGTATGTCTTTACTAGCCAGCATATCTGCCTCCAGGGCTCTGCATGGCCATTAGTGAGGACTGCTGGAGCTGTTGCCGTGGCAACCGACCGCAGCAGAAATAATCACATGTTATTAGATGGCTCTGACAGTGGCAGACAAACTACCCTACTTCATAAGACTAAAGGGAGGACAAGAAAAAAATAAGGGGAAAAAAAGGAATCAAATCTTTAAAAAAAATCCTGTTTGATGCAAACAAATAATAATGTCTGAGTGCCAGACAAAACGACTAATTTAGAGATGCTACATTTCAGTTGAACACAACAGCACATAAAACACACACACACACACACACACACACACACACACACACACACACACACACACACACACACACACACACACACACACAATGTTGTATGTGTACCCGCACATGTAGCACTCACGTACATGTTCATGTACACGTATTAGTACACACAAACACACACACACACACACACACACACATTTATAAATCCGGGGTCTAGTGTCATATTCACAGGCAAATTGCTTCATTACATACTCATGGACTCCACACCCCAGACATCCTCTAGACCAGGAGTTTGTTCTATGTCCCTAAGGGGCGATGTTACAGGGCACCAGAATGTTACCGTGCACCAGGGTGTTACCGTGCACCAGAATGTTACTGGGCACCAGGGTGTTACAGGGCACCAGGGTGTTACAGGGCACCAGAATGTTACTGGGCACCAGGGTGTTACAGGGCACCAGGGTGTTACAGGGCACCAGGGTGTTACCGGGCACCAGGGTGTTACCGTGCACCAGGGTGTTACCGGGCACAAAAATAATAGACCCAAACAATCTTTTATCCCAGTGGAAATAAGGCTTCTGAATGACAATCACTAGTTGGTCCAGCAGGCAGTATAGTTGATACTGTAGCCAATAGTGAACAGAATCATTATAGACCACACATGGACTGACTTTTTCCTACTATAATTCACTGTCTTTATTGTGTCTTGTTGACTGTCTTTATTGTGTCTTGTTGACTGTCTCTCAATGACTATCTTTATTGTGTCTTGTTGACTGTCTCTCAATGACTGTCTTTATTGTCTCTTAATTGTGTCTTGTTGACTGTCTTTATTGTCTCTCAAACATATTTATTGTCTCGTACTGACTGTCTTCCTTGTCTCTTATTGACTGTATTTATGATACAGCCTGGAATCGAACCGGTGTCTGTACTGATGCCTCTAGCACTGAGATGCAGTGCCTTAGACCGCTGTGCCACTTGGGAGTCCATAACATAAAAGTCATCTTAATTATACTTGCAAATGTGTCTTGTCAGTGGCGCGAGCCATGTACTGGAAAAAAGAAAACTACTGAGGAAAATCTCTGATAGCAGAAGCGTCAACCACTCAGTCATTAAGTCCCACTTATGAGCTTTAATGACAGTTTCAGGGCGGGATATTTTCTCATCTTGATGCATTGGACTTTAAGTGACAGCTTTGTCACTGTTCCAGATGATGGGAAATGAACTTTAAGCCAGGTGTCAACCCCTTTTTTGCCGTGGCCACAGTAGAGCCTCACTTCAAAATGGAGTCATTTCCACAAACCAGAAAAGCAACCCCCGAGGCCATGGTTGGAACACAGGACACGGGCCCTCAAGTTCTAAGAAGAAAGCTGTCACTGTGCCACTGGTGGCGGAATACCATCACTAGGGATCAATAACACATCTACTTTGGGAGCGTTCCACCCACACCGATTCTAGAATTCTTAAACAATTAAAGTAAGAGTTTCCTGGCCAAGCATTCCCTAGGCAATGTAATGAATGTGGTTGATGCCTGCATTGTACTAGGTGCCACTAGAGTGGAGGCCTTATGCTTTCCTTAACCACTGATTCTACTTCAGTGTATCCTGCTACACAGCACTTTACTAATAGAGCCAGACTGTGCTTTAAAACTCTACAGTCTGGTTGGAGTAAACAGTTTATTCATCCTGTGACAAACAAGCCAAATGATAGCACCAAGGAGGACGCCGTCGTCGCCGCCACAACAAGAACAACAATGAAAAATGAAAGGCCATTATGAGCCATGGCTTGCTGCACCGTTCCACAGTACTGCGTAAGCACTAAAGACATTAGAGACGAAGGCATATGAATCTACAGCTGTCATGTGTCTCCTACAGCCCCTGAGTGTGTGTGTGTGTGCGTGTGTGCACGTCTGTGTGTGAACGTCTGTTTGTGTGTGTTTGTGTGTCTGTGTGTGTGTGTTTGTGTGTCTGTGTGTGTGTGTGTGTGTGTTTGTGTGTCTGTGTGTGTGTGCGTGTTTGTGTGTCTGTCTGTGTCTGTGTGTTTGTGTGTCTGTGTGTGTGAACGTGTTTAACTATTCACAATATTAGTAAACAAACAAACATTTGACCAACTGGCGGTATTTTGTTAGTCGCCATAAAGTCAAAAACTGTTTCTAGGGGTTTAGGGTTACGGTTAGAATTAGAGTACGGGTTAGGAGCTACGGTTAAGGTTAGAATTAGTGTTAGGATTAAGGTTAGGAGCTAGTCCAACGCTCTAACCACTAGGCTACCCTGCCGCCCAACCTTAGGGTTAAGGTTTTTGGTTTAACCTCTTGTGACTAGGGGGCAGTATTTTCATTTTTGGAAAAATAACGTTCTCAAAGTAAATGGGATATTTTGTCAGGACAAGAAGCTAGAATATGCATATCATTGACAGCTTAGGATAAAAAAACACTCTAAGGTTTCCAAAACTGTAAAAATATTGTCTGTGAGGATAACAGAACTGATATTGCAGGCGAAAGCCTGAGAACAATCCAATCCGGAAATGCCTCGTGTTTTGAAAGCTCTGCGTTCCAATGCGTCCCTATTGAGCAGTAAATGGGCTATCAACCAGATTACTTTTTCTACGTATTCCCCAAGGTGTCTACAGCATTGTGACGTAGTTTTACGCCTTCATGTTGAAGAATACCCGTAAGCGGCTACATTGTGTAAGTGGTCACCTGATGGCTCTCAGAGTGATTCTCGTGTAAAATACAGTGGTAGCCATTTTTACAATCGGTCCTACTGAAAAACCAATTGTCCCGGTGGATATATTATCGAATAGATATTTGAAAAACACCTTGAGGATTGATTATAAACAACGTTTGCCATGTTTCTGTCGATATTATAGAGCTAATTTGGAATATTTTTCGGCGTTGTCGTGACCGCAATTTCCGGTCGATTTCTCAGCCAAACGTGAAGAACAAACGGAGCTATTTCGCCTACAAAAATAATATTTTTGGAAAAATGGAACATTGGCTATCTAACTGGGAGTCTCGTGAGTGAAAACATCCAAAGCTCATCAAAGGTAAACTATTTAATTTGATTGCTTTTCTGATTTTCGTGACCAAGTTACCTGCTGCTAGCTGGACATAATGCTATGCTAGGCTATCGATAAACTTCCACAAATACTTGTCTTGCTTTGGCTGTAAAGCATATTTTGAAAATCTGAGATGACAGGGTGATTAACAAAAGGCTAAGCTGTGTCTCAATATATTATATAGGAATATTTTCTAGTAATATTTATGTCCGTTGCGTTATGCTAATTAGTGTAAGTCGATGATTACGCGCCCGGATCCGGGATGGGGTGTCACTTTAAGATTAGGTTTTTGGTTTAAGGTTAAGGTAAGAGTACAGGTTAGAGTTAGGGTTAGGTTTAGGGAAAATAGGATTTTGAATGAGACTGAATTGTGTGTCCCCACAAGGTTAGCTGTACAAGACTGTGTGTGTGTGTGTGTGTGTGTTTGTGTGTGTGTGCTGTTCACCAGAAAGAACAAGGCTCTGAGGGGTTCTCACCTGAAATCAGTAATTCTGATCTAACCCCTGAAAACAGAAGCATTACCACTCTGTCTACACTATGTCATTACCACTCTGTCTACACTATGTCATTACCACTCTGTCTACACTATGTCATTACCACGCTGTCTACACTATGTCATTACCACTCTGTCTACACTATGTCATTATCACTCTGTCTACACTATGTCATTATCACTCTGTCTACACTATGTCATTATCACTCTGTCTACACTATGTCATTACCACTCTGTCTACACTATGTCATTACCACTCTGTCTACACTATGTCATTACCACTCTGTCTACACTATGTCATTACCACTCTGTCTACACTGTCATTACCACTTTGTCTACACTGTCATTACCACTTTGTCTACACTATGTCATTACCACTCTGTCTACACTGTCATTACCACTCTGTCTACACTATGTCATTACCACTCTGTCTACACTATGACATTACCACTCTGTCTACACTATGTCATTACCACTCTGTCTACACTACATCATTACTACTCTGTCTACACTACGTCATTACCAGTCTGGGTACCACACATCCTTACCAGTCTGGGTACCACACATCCTTACCAGTCTGGGTACCACACATCCTTACCAGTCTGGGTACCACACATCCTTACCAGTCTGGGTACCACACATCCTTACCAGTCTGGGTACCACACATCCTTACCAGTCTGGGTACCACACACCCTTACCAGTCTGGGTAACACACACCCTTACCAGTCTGGGTAACACACATCCTTATCAGTCCAGCAGATTATATATGCACATCACAGTGCAGTGGCCTGGTGACTCACACTCTCCAGTAAAAAGAACAGGATGGCTGTCTTGGAACTGTTTCCGTGGTTGTTTGAATCTACCAAGGAAAACAACAAGTCATTTGGAATGAGGTATGGAATGGCAATACTCTATCAAAGGCAAACTGTCCTTGACACACACACACGCACACATTTCTCTTAATAATCCTCAGGGAATTGCAAACTCGGAACACTGTGAGTACACAGGAGACAGAAGCAATACGCAGTGCACTTCAAAATCCACAGGTTCCCTCTCCAAAAACCAGTGGACTTCTAAAATCCACAGGTTCCCTCTCCAATTAGACATGAATCACTGACTATTTGTCTTTCGACCGATTGCTTGGAGATATTTGATTACGGAGCCTCTGTTTTCTTTCCAGGACATGAGGTTCTGATTGAGAAGGCCAACGAAAGCCTTGGAGACGCCCTTGTTTTCATTCAAAAGCAATGTCTACCCCAAGCTATCCCATTCCACGCTTTGAAATACCAATAGTTGGGGGAAAATGTTGACACAGTTTGATAATGAATACTGATGCCATTTCCAAGCCCCACATGATCCCCACACACAGCAAAACTTCAAATGGACTTCTCCTCTGCCACAGAGTGAACAGCAAAATAAATCTCCTTGCGCTTCGAATGAGGCAACGCATGGAGATACTTTTATTTGTGATGATAGTGGGGAACTCCATAAAGAGTGAAACATTGCATTGCCCACTACCGGGAGACAAATACAATGTCTCCATAATTTCAGCTTTGTGCTTCATTGACTTGAAGTCCAGATAAAAACATGTTTTCCTCAACAATTCTGTCTCAGTAATTTACCTTGCATTGTTGCAGGAACCATAGGGAACACTGTTTTATGAAAATGAGTTTGGGAAGTGCTCCCCAGGAGCTGTCCCGGAAATAATGACAGGGAATTAAATAGGACAGTCAATTAATACCTTGTTTACTTTCATAACCACAAATATTCAGCAGTTTTGTGCATCAATAGATAAAGTGGTCTAAATGGAATGAACACTGACTCACACGCTGGCACACACGAATACAACAGGGCACGCACGCACGCACACACACACACACACACACACACACACACACACAAATATACCACACGCACACACACACTCACACACAGGAGCATGCAGAAGCACGCATGCACAAACAAACACACACATACACAAAAACAGGCAGATGCGCACACACACACACGCATATATAAACAACACACACATGTTTTCATTCTAAATACAAATGAAGCTAGCAACCGCCACATGATGGCATGCAAGTTCCTCTCTTAGGTGTGTCTAGAAATTAAAACAAATGTAGCCAAATGTCATTCTCAGTGCAGCTGCACAGCATTAAAGGTGAGTGGGACACTTGAGCATGTCAGAATGATTGAGTTTTACTACATGCCTTTGTCAGTAATCTCAAAGGAAATGTCTAATAGAGAAGGGATTTGGCATTTTGTCTTAGTGTACTTTGTCAATCTAACAACCACCTATAATCCCATCACCACATTTTATGTCCTTCCACAAAAGTCCTTTCACAAATGGACTGGAACAAACTCCAGTCCGCTGAATGAATGACAGAAGGTGACATTTCACTAAAACGCCATACAGCAGTTGACAAAATCCGATCTGCCTAGATCTTTCTCAAAACTGCGTGTGTGTGTGTGTGTGTGTGTGTGTGTGTGTAAAAAAACAAGGAACATTAGGAGAAAGGCCATTTTAAACATACTGGTTAGGTTTAATGCAGTGGCAACCCATCATTCAGGGCAGGTGGGGCAGGAAAATACGGAGCGGTAGGGGTTGGTAATATTCTCTAATTGCGCTGTGATTGGCTCAGTCTTATGTCACTCATGGGGACACTACGTCACAACCAAGTCTAAGGGTTGAACTCAAAAATTCAAGCCTCTTGGATGCTGCCATAGAGTTACATTAGAAGTACCCATCCAAGAACGCTCAAGGTCATTGGCCACAGATAGAATTATGTCAAATAATGTTATATATATAGTTGCTTTGATTGGACTGCTAGCTAAGATTACTTTCAAAATCTTAGCTAGCAGTCATCATCCTGAATTAAGTCAACAATCTACTGGCAAATCCTTTTTAATCCTTGTCATATGAAGATAAATTATAGATAAAACGTATCGGTGCTCATCGGCCATTGGACAGAAACATTACACAACAAATTCAACAATGAGTGGTTTGGAAGGAATCAGTGACTAACTGCAAGCATTGCAAAGAAATCACTAGCCTGCTATTCAGTGGAGTGGCTGTGTAGTCCCAAGTCTGGGATTAAGGGTCTCTTTTCTAAATTGAAAATGATAAACATTCAACATTGGCCATGCTGTCAGTGAAGCATGATTTGTACCGCACTCAAAACAACTGTAAACTTGGAACTGCGAAATCTGACTTGTTGTGTAGTACAGTGTATGTTGTGTGGTAAGCTGTTCGTAGCCCATGTGCTTCACCCTAGTAATTTGGTCTATTTTCCCCTCATAATTTTGCCTACTGTTCTGTAGCCTATAACCTGTTTTAGAGAAATGTAATAATATAATATTGTAAGAGCTGTCATTGTCTGCTTATATGCCCCCTTTATTTATCCTACGGTTCTGACTTGGTGTACAGGGAGAACACTGCAAGAACCGCCCATGTTCTAAATTCTGTCACTGTACATTTCAAAAGTGCTGAACAAACACATGTCCTAGCTCGCTCATTAATGTCTTAATCGAAATTACGGATTGCCTCTCATCCGCTTATCGTCCCCTTATGCCATAGTTTGTACACCTCAATTGTCATTAGAAACCACATTTGTTTAAGCAAGTCAGCCATATCAATAATGTTTTTTAAAAAGGCAGAAAATAAGGCTGAATGAACGGTTTCGCTGCCAGACAAGGCTCCACTGATAGCCAGGTGTAGCAGTGGTAAGGTGTTGGGACTGCTGTTGGGACTCTGCTGTCGGGACTGTCACGCCTGCCCCCAGGCATTACGCACTACTGCCACCATCATTACGCACACCTTCTTCCCTCATCACGCGCATCCACAATTCATTGGACTCATCTGGACTCAAACACTTCTGATGTTACCTCCCCTATAACTGTCTGTTCCCCAGCTCTGTTCCCCACTTTTGCATTAATTGTCGTATGTCATTGTGCTACCCGGTTCTGACGCTGTTCCTGTCTTGTTCCATGTCTGTGGCAATGTTAAATGTTCAATCTCCGTACCTGCCTCTCTACTCCAGCATCAGTTCTTACAGGAACAGCTTTATATATGCCAGAACAATTGTGGGTATCGTTTGTCACCATTAAAGTGCAACTAATGTATTGTTTTGTGTAATGGCTTTGCTGGCATGCATCCCACAATTATTTATTTTTTTGCCCCACCAAGATTTCTATGCTAAAATGGCAATTATTCGAGGTCTGACAACACTGGATAGTTTTTATTATTTTGACCACTTTTCTGCAAATAAATGCTCTAAATGACAATATTTTTATTTGGAATTTGGGAGAAATGTTGTCAGTAGTTTATAGACTAAAACAAAAATGTTCATTTTACCCAAACACATACCTATAAATAGTAAATCTAGAGAAACTGATCATTTTGCAGTGGTCTCTTCATTTTTTCCAGAGCTGTATATGATGTCCCCCCCCACTTCTAAAACCAAAGTTGCGCCCCTGCTTAATTCTGTACCTCTGGGAGAAGATGTCCCTGTATGGACTGCCGTGCTGCATGGCGAAGCCGTAGCCCCGATCTGGTGCATTGCTCCCCACAGTGTAGAAGGAGCAGTCCTCGTCGTTGATGGCCATGTACTCCAGCACCGCCGAATCCCACACAAAGGCAAAACGCCCGTACTTCACCTGAGAGAAAAGTAAAAACACAGACATAAAACTACTGAGTGTATTCACGAGGGTCAAACTGCTGTGTTCTGATGGGCTACGCCCTTTCTTGTAATTCTATTTCTATGATTAGAAACAGATATAGAAACACATAACACTATACAAACTATATGTTGACACTCGGGTAGAGAGATAGTTACATGATTGAACATGAACATTAACCGTGACTAATTGTGTCATATGCACTGTGGAGTAGGGTGAAGTGTTGCCCCTAGACGCTGATCTTGGGTCAGTGTTTGCATTTTCCACAGTAGTCAAGGTCAGGATTTTTTTTCTTGTTTTAATTGTACATGGTCCCTGACAAATCAATCAATAAAATCTAAAAGAAAACATACATGATTAAGTTGCCCTGTAATTGGAATATAATATGTTATTTTAATTTGAAGCTGTAGCGAGTGCATGTTATAGCTTAGTATTCATCACACACTATGTCAGCCCTTTCATCTGTTTCAAGGGGGGAAGTCTAGGTTAAAATAGCCTGTGTTCCAAATGGCACCCTATTCCCTATACAGTGCACTACTTTTGACCAGGGCCCATTGGGACAGAACTGTATTTGGACTCTGACGTATCATTAACTGTAATGAGATTTTCAGGCACCTGACACCAGTCTGTGTCTGGACGGGGTTCAACGTGATTGCCCATTTCTGAATATGAAATACTCTTATTTGGTGATTTGGCTCAAACAGTAGACCCTGAGACGAGGAAATCAGACAGCTACCCTATGGGTACATCCCAAATGGTACCCTATACCTTTGATAGGGCACTACTTTTGAGTGCACTGTATAGGGAATAGGGGGCCATTTGGTAAGCAGTATATTCCTTCTCCTGGATTCCCTTTATTTTTTATTTACTATTTTACCTTTATTTAACTTGAAAGTCAGTTAAGAACAAATTCTTATTTTCAATTCAGGGACAAAACGACAGATTTTTACCTTTCGGTTACAAGTCCAACACTCTTAACCACACTGTCACCCCATTATATCACAGGGTCTTACAGATTTGCTTCCAAGAAAATGATGTTGGGTCCATCAGTTCTACTGGCTTGGAAGTTAAGATGACATCTGACCACAAGCATACACAGTGGTTGTTGAGGCTACTAGTCAATCATAGCCAGCAAGGAGTTTTATGGGATCAGAATGAACAATTTTTGGATTTATGTACTCAACAAAATTCAACAGAAACACAATGGCACAAAATCTTTCTGCATGTACTGACGTTTCCCTCTGGGAAAAATAAAAGCAATTATATTTTATTTTGTATTCTATTCTATTTAATGGTTGTCACATGCAAGACAGATGTGACCTAGTAAGATGTGTCTCCTTGTTCAAATATGCTTTTATGGCATTTTTACCCCTTGAAATGTCTCTTATCTCCTCCCTGTCTCTTGTGCCCTCTTTTCTCAACACTTGATGAGTGTTTCTTTGTTTTTGAGAGAAGGCTATTATAATGGAATACACGGTTGATGATGATATTATCTGCAATGACCCAAAACCCATTTTAAACTAATGATATAATAATGGGTGATCTAAATAGGAAGGTTCAGTCAAGAATGGGGCGGAATCCTTCGGAAACATTTATAGTGTATAATTTCCTCCACATGTGAGAAATGTCCTTGAAAGTGTCTCGTGAAAGTTGATCTACTTCATCACATGACATCATTAAAAAATGTAACAAAACATTTCCTTTCATGATCACTTTAAGTCCTTTAAAATGTTTATATGGTCGTTCTTATCCCTTATAATGTCAAACATCTACTGCGCAAGGGCAGGGAAGAAATGTCGAGATTCCTATTGATTACCAAACCATTTTCAGAGGAGAGCACGGAAGTGTAAAAAACAAGCAGGTACCACAAAGTCCTCGCCTTATTGATGCGATTCCAAGAAAAACAACTATAAATAGACTAGTAGAAACATAGAAAAAAAGAGAGAGGGAACAGGAGTTGAAGGGTAGAAGTCAGGTAGTGGTTTAGTGGTGGCGCATGATGAGAGGAAAAGCAGTGAGATACGTCTTTCCGTATGGAGCGAGAGCAGCCTGCCTGGAGCCATGGCAATCAGAAGGGCCCTGATAATTATTAAAAGGCATTGTCGTCAAACACCGGGCACCCGGTGAATCCTAATCACATCATTGTCTTTTCTCGGAAATATGACTGCACTACTCACTAGATCCGTAATCGTGAAATTAAAGTCGTCCATCCATTCCCCTGGGGTACGCTGGGGTAGCTTAATGTCGTTTACGTGAAATATGTTTGTTGTCATTGGTTGTACAGCGTTTTTAATTTCGCATCATCATTTAAAAGCAGGTGATGGCCTCGAATCTGAGTTGTAATTACCGTGACGTGAGCATACAGAGTGTTTAATGCTTAATTAACACAAATGCCCTTCCTTTCGCAATTTCCAACACATGATACTGTAGCTTACACCGATGTCAGGGTCTACATTGTGGACAGAATACATAGGGGGAAAGTCAATTACATTAAAGGTACAACAAACCAAATAAATCTCAAGTTTGGGGTTAATAAACGCTGTAGATCAAAATCAAGTCTAACACACTAGCAATTTAATTTGCAAATCGTCGAACTCCCCCCTTTATGTTTTAGTTTGTTAACTGGTTGTGATTACTGTACCCGTAAATTATTTCAAGCGCTCATTATTTCAAGCGCTAACGTTGTAGAGGATTTAGAGGCTTCACACTCAGCTTAAATGAGGAGATCCTCATTTAATTACACATTTTTTAATCATTTATAAGAACTACCATGGTGCCAAATATCAGACAGAAGACGTGGGAGAACAGGCTAGAGCTATGTGTGTCCCAAATGCTATAGGGCTCTGGTCAAAAGTAGTCCACTAGATAAGGAAGGGTGCTATTTCTGACTCAGACTTCTTTGTGGCTTGTTCAGATCATCTTCTCTAGCAGACTTCAAAAGACTGAAACACTGAAGGGCATGTTTTCCAATCTTGCCTCATGATTAAAGTCCTCACACATACCTAAAGTGGTATTTTCTCTCAATCAGTTTAAAGTTCATTAGAAGGGGCTCATATTTAGGGTTTTAACTCTCTAAAATGGTGGTTAATGCTTGTGCTTTGTTCTTCATGTCTGGGCTATCTCAAATGATTCTGTGGCAGCACACAACTGGTAGAGAGTCACAAAGGGAGGAACTCACAGCGACTGCATGAGTGGAGTATTCAAACAAGTATGTTGACATTATGTACAAATCTGTCATAGGCGTGTGTAAAGTAGAGGGTTCCAAAGGTTAACAATGAGAATTACTGGAATCAAGGGTTGATGAACCTGTGGCAGATTTAGGGGATTAACGTTAGGGTTAGAGTTATGGTTAAGGTTAGGGTTAGAATTAACATTAGGGTTAGCGTTAAGGTTAGAGTTACGGTTAAGGTTAGGGTTAGGATTGGGATTAACGTTAGGGTTAGCGTTAAGGTTAGAGTTACGGTTAAGGTTAGGGTTAGGATTGGGATTAACGTTAGGGTTAGCGTTAAGGTTAGAGTTACGGTTAAGGTTAGGGTTAGGATTGGGATTAACGTTAGGGTTAGAGTTAAGGTTAGAGTTACGGTTAAGGTTAGGATTGGGATTAACGTTAGGGTTAGCGTTAAGGTTAGAGTTACGGTTAAGTTTGGGGTTAGGATTGGGATTAACGTTAGGGTTAGAGTTACGGTTAAGGTTAGGATTGGGATTAACGTTAGGGTTAGCGTTAAGGTTAGAGTTACGGTTAAGGTTGGGGTTAGGATTGGGATTAACGTTAGGGTTAGCGTTAAGGTTAGAGTTACGGTTAAGGTTGGGGTTAGGATTGGGATTAACGTTAGGGTTAGCGTTAAGGTTAAGGTTAGGGTTAGGATTGGGATTAACGTTAGGGTTAGCGTTAAGGTTAGAGTTAAGGTTACGTATTTACACAATGTGGGTGCAAAGCAACTGCTTTTTCTACGTTGTGTTTTCAGGTCAGGATACCTGAGGCGGACCAGGCCCGTATCCACCAACCGTCTCAGAGTAGAAAATGGATCGTAAATATTAACAATAGAGACGTTTTACTCCTACTCTCATGGGGCAAATAAAAGCTATGCATGAAACCTCTTTAGTCATAAGAGACACACCAAGTCGACAGATATTTAGGAGACCTCATGTGCTGTCATAACCAGTTAAGAGTTATCAACAGGCATCTTGATACTAGAAAAATGCAGGGAGTCAGTGGTTGAGGTTGTTGAAATAATATTTTGATATGTCAATATAATCCATCCGTAAATAATCTAGATCTACATGCAACAGTATCTCTCGCACTTTGACAATGATTTCACAGGAGGCATATTTCAATATGATATTCCTAAATACTTATAACCATTTTTTAATTTATTATTACATCATGTTATTTCAAGTTATCCATTTGGAGTACAAAATCACATTAGTAAAGAAATGTCTAAGTTTGGCATCCTTAAAAGTTGAGCAACTGAAGGAATCTAGGGCTTATGTTATGTTGCGTTCAATGAAAATCAGAGACCTTTAATACGTTGTATGCAATGTTATCGGCAAGTGACTCGATGCCTACTGTAATGCCTACTGTAATGTCTACTGTAATGCCTACTGTAATGCCTACTGTAATGTCTACTGTAATGCCTACTGTAATGCCTACTGTAATGCCTACTGTAATGCCTACTGTAATGTCTACTGTAATGCCTACTGTAATGCCTACTGTAATGTCCACTGTAATGCCTACTGTAATGCCTACTGTAATGTCTACTGTAATGCCTACTGTAATGCCTACTGTAATGTCTACTGTAATGTCTACTGTAATGCCTACTGTAATGTCTACTGTAATGCCTACTGTAATGTCCACTGTAATGTCTACTGTAATGCCTACTGTAATGTCTACTGTAATGTCTACTGTAATGCCTACTGTAATGCCTACTGTAATGTCTACTGTAATGCCTACTGTAATGTCTACTGTAATGCCTACTGTAATGCCTACTGTAATGTCTACTGTAATGTCTACTGTAATGCCTACTGTAATGTCTACTGTAATGCCTACTGTAATGCCTACTGTGCCAAAGAGATTTAGGGTTGTTAAACAGGAGTGACGAGTGTGTTGATATAATGGTAATTGTTGTCAAAATTCCGCTTTTTACAACCATCAGAATTGGTTAAAAAAAATGTTATGCATGCCAACATACAGTATTAGACAATAATTAAGAGTAGGCAAATTGATTATGTCATGTGGACATTTCCACATTTGATGTACAGTCACATTCACTGAGGTTGTCTGAAGAGTGCTATAGAGTTCACAGTCTGGTTATGCCTCATCAGGATTTGTTATTCCCCAATTTACAACAATGTCAATAAGTGTCATCACTATCTTTCCTTTGCGGTACCTCAAATTGTCAAGAACACCAGCTGAGTTGATTTTATTCCTGTCTCAGAGTTTGTCTGGGCAGTACCTTCACATCATCCTAAATCCTACTCTGAACTGGGAGTTCTTTTCGTCTTAAAACAGGTTTTAACCAGATTCCTAAGACCTTTTTTGATGCGTTATGGATACCATCCCAGGTCAGTAGAAGGTCAGACTACCTGAGGAAAACCAGGTCAGTCATAGACCAAGGCTACCTGAGGAAGAACAAGGCTACCTGAGACAGACCAAGTGTTACGGATACAAGTATCCTGTGTGTGTATCCTGTGTGTGTGTGTTTCTTTTCTCTCCTTCTCCCCTCACAGGTGAAAATCATCACTCCCCAATCAGTCACCAATCCAATCAACAATCAGAAGACACACCTCCTCCTGTTTCCTACCCTATCACAGTTCCTTTTTCTTGGTTTAAAAACCCCATCAGTTGTTTGCTCTAGAGCTCAATCTCTCTGTAAATGCCATGTATGTAGCTCTCTCTGTTTCACTCTCTTTATGTATTAACCTCTCTTTTGTTTGAGCACCTCCATAGCACTTTGTCATCCCCTGTGAGTATTGTTTTTGGTTATGGTGTTTGTGTTTGATTGCTGGTGGGAAAAGGGGAAACCAAGACAAGTCGCCCATGGGCATACACTACCCGTAGGTGAACTTTGTTAAAAACACTAGTTAGAACTGGGCGGACCACCCACTGTATTTTTGGTTAGTTAGTTAGCTGTTGTTGAAATAGGCTAGTCTAGCTTAGGGGTGTTTTTGATGCTTATTGTTTCTTTCCTTGGGTCCAGCTCAGCCCCTTTTCCTGCTCCCCCCCATTACCGTGTGCTTATAAATAAACCTTGAGTTTGACGGTAGATTTCAGTTGTCCTGGTTATTTCGTTCACACTTTTACTTTGTCACTATTATAATTTGCATGAGTTATGTTACGGGTCTCATTACCATCCCCCCTAGACTGTCGGGCAAAAAGGGATTCGTAACACCAAGGCTACCTAATGAAGACCAAGGCTACCTAATGAAGACCAAGGCTACCTAATGAAGACCAAGGCTACCTGAGGAAGAACATGGCTACCTGAGACAGACAAAGGGTACCTGAGGAAGACCAGGTCAGTCACAGACCAAGGCTTCCTGAGGAAGACCAAGGCTACCTAATGAAGACCAAGGCTACCTAATGAAGACCAAGGCTACCTGAGAGAGACCAAGGCTACCTGAGACAGACCAAGGCTTCCTGAGAGAGACCAAGGCTTCCTGAGAGAGACCAAGGCTTCCTGAGAGAGACCAGGGCTACCTGAGACAGACCAAGGCAGCCTTGGTCTACCTGGTCTCAGAGACCTTTAATACCTGTATTGTTGGTCTCAAATACCAACAACCTTTCTTTCTCAATTAAATTAAATTCCATGGCTTTATTGGCATGGGAAACATATGTCTCTTTCTCTCTTTCTCTCTTTCTCTCTTTCTCTCTTTCTCTCTTTCTCTCTCTCCCTCTCTCTCAAATTATTACAGAAAAAGCTCAAACTATCTTAGATTACTGACGGAGCATCCCTCGGCACCTCCACCACCCTCTAGTGATAGTTAGGTCTCCTCTAGGACACGTGGATACACAGGGGATGGCTAGGGAGCAGTAGAGAGGAGAGAGAGGGAAGAAGATGAAAAGGAATGTGTGAAAGTTCCCGTGTCCCGATGCACAATCAATTAACATCACTCCTCCCTCTGCTCCTCAGCCTCCTCTTATACTCTCTCTCTCCCTCTGTCTCCCTCCCACTCCCCAACCTTCTGTTTGCACTGACAGAGCTTCCTCTCTAAAAGTCCCTCGCCGCCTTCCAGCTCCCTCTCCAGGCTCTCTGCATCTGTTCAGATGCCTCACGCTCCCCCACTCTCTCTCTCCCTCCATGCATTTGTTTGTTTTCAAGGAATCAGGAAGCATTTTGTGATAAAACCACAGTGAGTTTTTCTCTGATCATTCTGCACTATGGTTGGTCTTTGGGCTCCGTGAAGATAGTCTTTCCCAACAGCACCTCTATCACAGTGGTGGGCATGAGTTGGCACACAGGTGGCATACCCACAATTGCATGTGCGCTTGACAGTATTTATTTATTATTTATTTATCTGTTATTTTACCAGGTAAGTTGACTGAGAACACATTCTCATTTGCAGCAACAACCTGGGGAATAGTTACAGGGGAGAGAAGGGGGATGAATGAGCCAATTGTAAACTGGGGATTATTAGGTGACCTTGATGGTTTGATGGCTAGAATGGGAATTTAGCCAGGACACCGGGGTTAACACCCCTACCTTTACGATAAGTGGGATCTTTAATGACCGCAGAGAGTCAGGACACCTGTTTGACGTCCCACCCGAAAGACAGCACCCTACACAGGGCAGTGTCCCCAATCACTGCCCTCAGGCATTGGGATATTTTTTTAGACCAGAGGAAAGAGTGCTTCCTACTGGCCCTCCAACACCACTTCCAGCAGCATCTGTTCTCCCATCCAGGGACTGACCAGGACCAACCCTGCTTAGCTTCAGAAGCAAGCCAGCAGTGGTATGCTGGGTGGTATGCTGCTGGCAGTAACAATGGTGACAGACCGGTACCATATGTGACAATTTCTTCTCAGCTGTTTGTTTTGCACCTTAATTAAACTAGAATCTGCAGTTGCTACATACATTTTGGACTTATAAATTAATGATACTATATATGCCCATTGATTTTTGAAGAATATAACTTATGCCTCATGAGCTTAGTTCAACTGTCGTACCTCATCAGAACCCAAACTTGTTTTCCTCCAGTGTTTGTTAAAAACTTAAAAGTAAACAAACACGGTATAGCTTCAAAATTATAATGGATGTTCAGTCTTTGCATCCATTGCTCTGTCTATGAACAACAGCTGGTGCACGAAATCTAAGGAAGTCTCTAAATTTTGCTCACCTGAAGTAAAGTATATTGTGATAAATTGCAGACCACACTACTTGCCTAGAGAGTTTTCAGCTATACTTTCCGTGGCTGTTTATTTACCACCACAGACGGATGCTGGCACAAAGACAGCACTCAGTCAGCTGTATAAGGAAATAAGCAAACAGGAAACCATTCACCCAGAGGCGGCGCTCCTTGTGGCCGGAGACTTCAATGTAGGGAAACTTAAATCAGTTCTACCAAATTTCTATCAACATGTTAAATGTGCAACCAGAGGGAAGAAAATTGTAGATCACCTGTACTCCACATACAGAGACGCGTACATAGCTCTCCCTCGCCCTCCATTTGGTAAATCCGACCACAATTCTATCCCCCTGATTCCTGCTTACAAGCAAAAATGAAAGCAGGAAGCACCAGTGACTCGGTCTATAAAAAAGTGGTCAGATGCTAAACTACAGGACTGTTTTGCGATCACAGACTGGAACATGTTCCGGAATTCTTCCGATGGCATTGAGGAGCACACCACATCAGTCACTGGCTTTATCAATAAGTGCATCGAGGACGTTGTCCCAACAGTGACTGTACGTACATACCCCAACCAGAAGCCATGGATTACAGGCAACATTCGCACTGAGCTAAAGGGCAGAGCTGCCGCTTTCAAGGTGTGGGATTCTAACGACTCCAACACCATCATTAATTTGCAGATGACACAACAGTGGTAGGCCTGATCACCGACAATGACGAGACAGCCTATAGGGAGGAGGTCAGAGACCTGGCCGGGTCGTGCCAGAATAACAACCTATCCTTCAACGTAACCAAGACTAAGGAGATGATTGTGATGATTGACTACAGGAAAAGGAAGACCAAGCACGCCCCCATTCTAATCGACGGGGCTGTAGTGGAGCAGGTTGAGAGCTTCAAGGTCCTTGGTGTTCACATCAACAACAAACTAGAATGGTCCAAACACACCAAGACAGTCGTGAAGAGGGCACGATAAAGCCTATTCCCCCACAGGAAACTAAAAAGATTTGTCATGGGTCCTCAGATTCTCAAAATGTTCTACAGCTGCAACATCGAGAGTATCCTGACTGGTTGCATCACTGCCTGGTACGGCAATTGCTCGACCTCAGACCACAAGGCACTTCAGAGGGTAGTGCGTACGGCCCAGTACATCACTGGGGCAAAGCTGCCTGCCATCCAGGACATCTAAACCAGGCGGTGTCAGAGGAAGGCCCTAAAAATTGTCAAAGACCCCAGCCACCCCAGTCATAGACTGTTCTTTCTACTGCCGCATGGCAAGAGGTACCGAAGCCAAAAAGGCTTCTCAAAAGTTTCTACACCCAAGCCATAAGACTCCTGAACAGGTAAACAAATGGCTACCCGGACTATTTGCATTGTGCGCCCCCCCCCCCCCTCCAACCCCTCTTTTATGCTGCTGCTACTCTCTGTTTATCTTATATGCATAGTCACTTTAACTATACGTTCATGTACATACTACCTCAATTGGCCCGACCAATTTTATTGTTCACATACACATGGTTAGCAGATGTTAAAGCGAGTGTAGCGAAATGCTTGTGCTTCTAGTTCCGACTATGCAGTAATATCTAATAAGTAATCTAACAATTTCACAACTACTACCTTTTACACACAAGTGTAAAGGAATGAATAAGAATATGTACATATAAATATATTGCTGAGCGATGGCAGAACGGCATAGGCAAGATGCAGTAGATGGTATAGAGTACAGTATATACATATGAGATGAGTAATGTAGGGTATGTAAACATTATATAAAGTGGCATTGTTTACAGTGACTAGTGATACATTTATTACGTCCAATTCTAAAGTGGCTAGAGATTTGAGTCAGTATGTTGGCAGCAGCCACTCAATGTTAGTGATGGCTGTTTAACAGTCTGATGGCCTTGAGAACTGTTTTTCAGTCTCTCGGTCCCTGCTTTGATGCACCTGTACTGACCTCGCCTTCTGGATGATAGGGGGGTGAAGAGGCAGTGGCTCGGGTGGTGGTTGTTGTCCTTGATGATCTTTTTGGTGGTGTAGGTGTCCTGGAGGGCAGGTAGTTTGTCCCCGGTGATGCGTTGTGCAGACCTCACTACCCTCTGGAAAGCCTTACGGTTGTGGGAGGAGCAATTGCCGTACCAGGTGGTGATACAGCCCGACAGGATGCTCTCGATTGTGCATCTGTAAAAGTTTGTGAGTGTTTTTGGTGACAAGCCAAATTTCTTCAGCCTCCTGAGGTTGAAGAGGCGCTGTTGCACCTTCTTCACTGTCTGTGTGGGTGGACCATTTCAGTTTGTCCGCGTTGTGTACGCAGAGGCAACACATAGCTACACTGTTTGTATTCGTTCATGTTTCCGGTCACCTTGCCTTGATTAAAAGCAATGGTTCGCGCTTTCAGTTTTGCGCGAATGCTGCCATCAATCCACGGTTTCTGGTTGGGGAAAGTTTAATTAGTCACCGTGGGTACAACATCACCAATGCACTTACTAATAAACTCTCTCACTGAATCAGCGTATACATCAATGTTGTTGTCTGAGGTTATCTGGAACATATCCCAGTCCACATGATTGAAGCAATCTTGAAGTGTGAAATCAGATTGGTCGGACCAGACCTGAGCATGGGAGTTTCCTGTTTATGTTTCTGTCAAAAGGCTGGGAGCAACAAAATTGAGTCGTGGTCAGATTTGCCGAAAGGAGGGTGAGGGAGGGCTTTGTATGCGTCGCAGAAGTTAGAGTAACAATGATCCAGAATTTTGCCTACCCGGGTCGCGCATTCGATATGCTGATACAATTTAGGGAGCCTTGTTTTCAGATTAGCCTTGTTAAATTCCCAGGCAAAGAGCCAGGTGGCTGTACCAACTCTGATAACGTATTCCGAGTGAGCCATGTTTCCGTGAAACAGAGAATGTTACAATCTTGTCAAGAGACTGGACATTGGTGAGTAGTATACTCAGGAGCGGTGAGGGATGTGCCCGTCTACGGAGCCTGACCGAAGACCGCTCTGTCTGCCCCATCTGTGGTGCCATTGTTTTGGGTCGCATGCTGGGATCCGATCCATTGTCCTGGGTGGTGGACCAAAGAGAGGATCCGCTTCGGGAAAGTCATATTCCTGGTCATAATGTTGGTAAGTTGACATTACTCTTATATCCAATAGTTCCTCCCAGCTGTATGTAATAAGACTTAAGATTTCCTGGGGTAACAGATGCATTCATTCAAAACATTTATGTACATATGTACATATTACCTCAATTGGCCCGACCAACCAGTGCTCCCGCACATTGGCTAACCGGGATATCTGCATTGTGTCCCGCCACCCACCACCTGCCAACCCCTCTTTACGCTACTGCTACTCTCTGTTCATCATATATGCATAGTCACCATATCTACATGTACATACTACCTCAATCAGCCCGACTAACCGGTGTCTGTATGTAGCCTCGCTACTTTTATAGTCTCGCTACTGTATATAGTCTCGCTACTTTTATAGTCTCGCTACTGTATATAGTCTCGCTACTGTATATAGTCTCGCTACTTTTATAGTCTCGCTACTGTATGTAGTCTCGCTACTGTATGTAGTCTCGCTACTGTATATAGTCTCGCTACTTTTACAGTCTCACTACTGTATATAGTCTCGCTACTTTTACAGTCTCTCTACTTTTATAGTCTCGCTACTGTATATAGTCTCGCTACTGTATGTAGTCTCGCTACTGTATATAGTCTCGCTACTTTTACAGTCTCACTACTGTATATAGTCTCGCTACTTTTACAGTCTCTCTACTTTTATAGTCTCGCTACTGTATATAGTCTCGCTACTGTACATAGTCTCGCTACTGTATGTAGTCTCGCTACTGTATATAGTCTCGCTACTGTATATAGTCTCGCTACTGTATGTAGTCTCGCTACTGTATATAGTCTCGCTACTTTTACAGTCTCACTACTGTATATAGTCTCGCTACTTTTACAGTCTCTCTACTTTTATAGTCTCGCTACTGTATATAGTCTCGCTACTGTATATAGTCTCGCTACTGTACATAGTCTTGCTACTTTTATAGACTCGCTACTGTATGTAGTCTCGCTACTGTATGTAGTCTCGCTACTGTATATAGTCTCGCTACTGTATATAGTCTCACTACTTTTACAGTCTCACTACTGTATATAGCCTCACTACCTTATATAGTCTCGCTACTTTTATAGTCTCGCTACTGTATATAGTCTCGCTACTGTATATAGCCTCGCTACTGTATATAGTCTCGCTACTGTATATAGCCTCGCTACTGTTTATAGCCTCGCTACTGTTTTTCACTGTCTTTTTACCATTGTTTTTATTTCTTTACTTACCTATTGTTCACCTAATACCTTTTTTTGCACGATTGGTTAGAGCCTGGAAGTAAGTATTTCACTGTTGTATTTGGCGCACGTGACAAATAAACTTTGATTTGATTTGAATTTGAAAGTGGTAAAAAGATTTCAGGCCCATCCCTCATCTTTATACCAAAACAGAGGTAGGGTAAAAAAATAAAATATTGTTTGAACTAAGGATTGTAGCTTTAATTAGCCTTGAGCTGTCATTACTTCTCTTTGCTTCCTCAGGAAAAAAAAAAAAACGATTAATAGTCTATCACTAACTATATGCAAATCTGTGAAGCAATTCCCAAAGACGGATATCTGATAACAGAACCCAGAATAATTAGAAACAGATGTTGGAGAAACAGTCCAGGACAGATCACTGGGCTAGAACTAAAATATATATAAAATATATAAATATATAAAACATTTCCATTAAAAAAATAAAAATAAATGTATTCATAATGAAATCCTGCTCAGTTGTTTCAACAGTATGTCTTTTAAAATATGCAGTAACAATGAATGGATTCAGATTAAATACGCAGGAGACTATCTGCTACAGTATGGTGCATGCTGGGTAGAGATTCAGATGAAATACCCAGGAGTCTACCGGCTACAGTATGGTGCATGCTGGGTAGAGATTCAGAATCAGGAGACTACCAGCTACAGTGTGGTGCATGCTGGGTAGAGATTCAGATTAAATACGCAGGAGACTATCTGCTACAGTATGGTGCATGCTGGGTAGAGATTCAGATGAAATACCCAGGAGTCTACCGGCTACAGTATGGTGCATGCTGGGTAGAGATTCAGAACCAGGAGACTACCAGCTACAGTGTGGTGCATGCTGGGTAGAGATTCAGATTAAATACGCAGGAGACTACCAGCTACAGTATGGTGCATGCTGGGTAGAGATTCAGACCCAGGAGACTACCAGCTACAGTGTGGTGCATGCTGGGTAGAGATTCAGATGAAATACCCAGGAGACTACCAGCTACAGTGTGTTGCATGCTGGGTAGAGATTCAGATGAAATACCCAGGAGTCTACCGGCTACAGTATGGTGCATGCTGGGTAGAGATTCAGAACCAGGAGACTACCAGCTACAGTGTGGTGCATGCTGGGTAGAGATTCAGATGAAATACCCAGGAGACTACCAGCTACAGTGTGTTGCATGCTGGGTAGAGATTCAGATGAAATACCCAGGAGACTACCAGCTACAGTGTGGTGCATTCTGGGTAGAGATTCAGACCCAGGAGACAACCAGCTACAGTGTGGTGCATGCTGGGTAGAGATTCAGATGAAATACCCAGGAGATTACCAGCAGATGTTATTGCAGGTGCAGTGATATGCGTGTGTTTCTAGCTCCAACAGTGTAATGCTACCTAGCAATACAACACAATATACACATAATCCAAAACATGTAAAGAAAGAAATTAAGAAATATCAGAACATGCAACGTCAGAGTCAACAATTTAAAACCACTGTACATATGTATATAATGGTGTGTATAGACAGTATGGACAGTATGAATAGACAAAGGTGTACAGCAGTAGTTATATATATACCTCTATTTCGTGTCGTCTGAGATTCCCAAAGATCGGAAAGCAGCTGCGGTCATCCCCCTCTTCAAAGGGGGGGAAACTCTTGACCCAAACTGCTACAGACCTATATCTATCCTAACCTGCCTTTCTAAGGTCTTCGAAAGCCAAGTCAACAAACAGAATACCACCGCACCTTCTCCGCTATGCAATCTGGTTTCAGAGCTGGTCATGGGTGCACCTCAGCCACGGTCATGGGTGCACCTCAGCCATGCTCAAGGTCATAAACAATATCTTAACCACCATCGATAAGAAACAATACTGTGCAGCCATATTCATTGACCTGGCCAAGTCTTTCGACTCTGTCAATCACCACATCGTCATCGGCAGACTCGATAGCCTTAGTTTCTCAAATGATTGCCTTGCCTGGTTCACCAACTCTCTGAACTCTCTGATAGAGTTCAGTGTGTCAAATCGGAGGGCCTGTTGTCTGGGTCTCTGGCAGTCTCTATGGGGGTGCCACAATGTTCAAATCTTTGGCGGACTCTCTCCTCTGTATACATCAATGATGTCGCTCTTGCTGCTGGTGAGTCTCTGATCCACCTCTACGCAGACGACACCATTCTGTATACTTCTGGCCCTTCTTTGGACACTGTGTTAAAAACCCTCCAGACGAGCTTCAATGCCATACAACTCTCCTTCCGTGGACTCCAATTGCTCTTAAATGCAAGTAAAACTAAATGCATGCTCTACAACCGATCGTTGCCTGCACCTGCCCGCCAGTCCAACATCACTACTCTGGACGGTTCTGACTTAGAATATGTGGACAACTACAAATACCTAGGTGTTTGGTTAGACTGTAAACTCTCCTTCCAGACTCGCATCAAACATCTCCAATCCAAAGTTAAATCTAGAATTGGTTTCCTATTTCGCAACAAAGCATCCTTCACTCATGCTGCCAAACATACCCTAGTAAAACTGACCATCCTGCCGATCCTCGATGTAGTATCTGTGATCTACATCTGTTTATATTAGATACTATGCTGTTACTAGGCAGTAATGTATTACGGCAGTGTTACGTTACTACACCTAATAGGAAATGCACATGCACACTAGGGTGCCGGGAACTGTAGAGCACGAGGGGTTTTGACTAAATGAAAACTAACTGTACTCCCGTTTCCTACCTGGTCATTTCTCCACAACACAAATATTACACTCGACTTCGGCGATGTCATTTACAAAATAGCCTCCAATACCCTACTCAATAAATTGGATGCAGTCTATAACAGTGCCATCCGTTTTGTCACCAAAGCGCCAAACACTACCCACCACTGCGACCAGTACGCTCTCATTGGCTGGCCCTCGCTTCCTACTCGTCACCAAACCCACTGGCTCCAGGTCATCTACAAGGCCCTGCTAGGTAAAGTCCCCCCTTATCTCAGCTCGCTGGTCACCATAGCAGCACCCACCTGTAGCACGTGCTCCAGCAGGTATATCTCTCTGTTCACCAGAAGAGATTGGAGAGATTGGAAACCCAAACAAGTTCTGGCCTGGTTTAGATCTTATCTGTCGGAAAGATATCAGTTTGTCTCTGTGAATGGTTTGTCCTCTGACATATAAACTGTACATTTCGATGTTCCTCAAGGTTTTAGGACCACTATTGTTTTCACTATATATTTTACCTCTTGGGGGATGTCATTCGAAAACATAATGTTAACTTTCACTGCTATGCGGATGACACACATCTGTACATTTCAATGAAACATGGTGAAGCCCCAAAATTGCCCTCGCTAGAAGCCTGTGTTTCAGACATAAGGAAATGGATGGCTGCAAACTTTATACTTTTAAACTCGGACAAAACAGAGATGCTTGTTCTAGGTCCCAAGAAACAAAGATATCTTCTGTTGAATCTGACAATTAATCTTAATGGTTGTACAGTCTTCTCAAATAAAACTGTGAAGGACCTCGGCGTTACTCTGGACCCCGATCTCTCTTTTGACAAACATATCAAGAGTGTTTCAAGGGCAGCTTTTCTCCATCTACGTAACATTGCAAAAATCAGTAACTTTCTGTCCAAAAATGATGCAGAAAAATGCATCCATGCTTTTGTTACTTCTAGGTTAGACTACTGCAATGCTCTACTTTCCGGCTACCCGGATAAAGCACTAAGAAAAATATCAAATTCAGCTAGTGCTAAATACGGCTACTAGAAAAAATTGATCATATTACTCCAGTGCTAGCCTCCCTACACTGGCTTCCTGTCAAGTCAAGGGCTGATTTCAAGGTTTTACTGCTAACCTACAAAGCATTACATGGGCTTGCTCCTACCTATCTCTCTGATTTGGTCCTGCCGTACATACCTACACGTACGCTACGGTCACAAGACCCAGACCTCCTAATTGTCCCTAGAATTTCTAAGCAAACATCTGGAGGCAGGGCTTTCTCCTATAGAGCTCCATTTTTATGGAATGGTCTGCCTACCCATGTGAGTGATGCAAACTCGGTCTCAACCTTTAAGTCTTTACTGAAGACTCATCTCTTCAGTGGCTCATATGATTGAGTGTAGTCTGGCCTAGGAGTGTGAAGGTGAACGGAAAGGCTCTGGAGCAACGAACTGCCCTTGCTGTCTCTGCCTGGCCGGTTCCCCTCTCTCCACTGGGATTCTCTGCCTCTAACCCTATTACAGGGACTGGCTTACTGGTGCTCTTTCATGCCGTCCGGAGAGGGTTGAGTCACTTGAGTGGGTTGAGTCACTGATGTGATCTTCCTGTCTGGGTTAGCGCGCCCCCCCCCCCCCCCCCTTGGGTTGTACCGCGGTGGAGATCTTTGTGGGCTATACTCGGCCTTGTCTCAGGATGGTAAGTTGGTGGTTGAAGATATCCCTCTAGTGGTGTGGGGGCTGTGCTTTGGCAAAGTGGGTGGGGTTATATCCTTCCTGTTTGGCCCTGTCCGGGGGTATCATCGGATGGGCCACAGTGTCTCTTGACCCCTCCTGTCTCAGCCTCCAGTATTTATGCTGCAGTAGTTTATGTGGGGGCTAGAGTCAGTTTGTTATATCTGGAGTACTTCTCCTGTCTTATCCGGTGTCCTGTGTGAATTTACGTATGCTCTCTCTAATTCTCTCTTTCTTTCTCTCTCTCGGTGGACCTGAGCCCTAGGACCATGCCTCAGGACTACCTGGCATGATGACTCCTTGCTGTCCCCAGTCCACCTGGCCGTGCTGCTGCTCCAGTTTCAACTGTTCTGCCTGTGGCTATGGAATCCTGACCTGTTCACCGGACGTGCTACCTGTCCCAGGCCTATTATCTGACCATGCTGGTCATCTATGAACATTTGAACATCTTGGCCACGTTCTGTTATAATCTCCACCCGGCACAGCCAGAAGAGGACTGGCCACCCCTCCTCTCTAGGTTTCTTCCTAGGTTTTGGCCTTTCTAGGGAGTTTTTCCTAGCCAACTTGCTTCAACACCTGCATTGCTTGCTGTTTGGGGTTTTAGGCTGGGTTTCTGTACAGCCCTTTGAGATATCAGCTGATGTACGAAGGGCTATATAAATACATTTATTTGATTTGACCCCCAAAACCAATTCTTCCTGTGGCCGCCTCTCCAAAAATCTCTGAAACTGGAAACACTTATCTCCCTCACTAGCTTTAAGCACCAGCTGTCAGAGCAGCTCACAGATTACTGCACATGTACATAGCCTATCTATAATTTAGCCCAAACAACTACCTCTCCCCTACTGTATTTATTTATTTTGCTCTTTTGCACCCCATTATTTCTATCTCTACCTTGTACATTCTTCCACTGCAAATCTACCATTCCAGTGTTTTACTTGCTATATTGTATTTACTTTGTCACCATGGCCTTTCTATTGCCTTTACCTCCCTTATCTCACCTAATTTGCTCACATTGTATATAGACTTATTTTTCTACTGTATTATTGACTGTATGTTTGTTTTACTCCATGTGTAACTCTGTGTTGTTGTATGTGTCGAACTGCTTTGCTTTATCTTGGCCAGGTCGCAATTGTAAATGAGAACTTGTTCTCAACTTGCCTACCTGGTTAAATAAAGGTGAAATAAATAAATATAGGATGAGCCGTGACTAGAATACAGTATATACATCTAAAGTGGGTAAAACAGAACGTAAACATTATTAGAGTGACAACTGTTCAATGACTCTATGTACATAGGGCAGCAGTCTCTAAGGTTCAGGGTAGAGTACCGGGTGGTAGCCGGCTAGTAACAGTGACTAAGGTTCAGGGTAGAGTACCGGGTGGTAGCCGGCTAGTAACAGTGACTAAGGTTCAGGGCAGGGTACCGGGTGGTAGCCGGCTAGTAACAGTGACTAAGGTTCAGGGTAGAGTACCGGGTGGTAGACGGCTAGTAACAGTGACTAAGGTTCAGGGCAGGGTACCGGGTGGTAGCCGGCTAGTAACAGTGACTAAGGTTCAGGGCAGGGTACCGGGTGGTAGCCGGCTAGTAACAGTGACTAAGGTTCAGGGCAGGGTACCGGGTGGTAGCCGGCTAGTAACAGTGACTAAGGTTCAGGGCAGGGTACCGGGTGGTAGCCGGCTAGTAACAGTGACTAAGGTTCAGGGCAGGGTACCGGGTGGTAGCCGGCTAGTAACAGTGACTAAGGTTCAGGGTAGAGTACCGGGTGGTAGCCGGCTAGTAACAGTGACTAAGGTTCAGGGCAGGGTACTGAGTGGAAGCCGGCGAGTGACGATGATGCGTTGGGCTGACCGCACCACCCTCTCGAGAGCCCTGCAGTTGCGGACAGTGCAGTTGCCGTACCAGGCGGTGATACAACCTGACAGGATGCTCTCAGTGGTGCATCTGTAAAAGTTTGTGAGGGCCTTATGTATGATGCATGCTGGGGAGAGTGGAGTAAACACAATTATGGATTGGTGAAAATGCCTTTTTGTTTGCCAGCGCTCCCTTCAAAGTAATTTAACAGAAGAAGCCTGGCCCAGGAATGAACCTCACAAGTCTAATGTAACATGGCAGCATAAGCCTCCCACTTCCTTGCAGCAGGGTAGCCACCTCCTGCATTTCAGAGGGAAACACTTTTGTCAGGGGAAAATATTGCTTTACATTTGAATTCACCAGACTTAACGATTTATTCAGAGGTTGGACCGCCGGCCATCTTTGTGGTAATAATTAGAAGTAAAAATGTCAATTCAATTTAAATGTCAAATTTGAACCAGCTAAATTGCAGATAGATAGATAGATAGGTCCATTCTATGAATTCTATGTCTATGATTGAAATGACACCCACCCTGTATTCAAGAGCATGTTGTGTCTCAACTGATTGTGGGTGCAACACAACACTCTTACATGTTGTAATGTAGGGTCTAAACTACGGCATATGTGAATATGAAAATCTGAGTTTACGCGTTTTTAGATAATTTACATTAAGGGTAAAAAAATAAATTTGACTGTCTCTTTAACACCCAACAAAGAACAGGAGCACATAATCTGACATAATCTGAGCCAAACGGCAGAGGAACTATGAGTTTTACTGAAGAGGATTTGGCTATTGATTTGAAAAAGGAAGTAGAGTTTAACCACTGCATGAACCCATTATGTTTTCCTTTTTTTAATTTATTACTTAAACCACTGAGAAGTTGCAAGAGTGACATAATTAAAATATTGTCTGCTTTAAACGCACACTATTTGGCACGAGTCGGTTGAAATCACATCGCTGCTAGTTCCTCAAAGGGGGTTCCTGAAATGCCATGTGTCATTGTCTCGCCACTGCAGATTTAATAGCAAAATATTAGACTGCCGCTGAACAAAACAAAACAATGTCAAGGGAGGAATACAGAGCCCGTTACATGACCTACAGCATGGTCAAGCAAGGTAATGTTTCCCACATTTTCGGACCACTAAACAACTATTGATTTAGAACCACAGGGAGTTACCACAAGTCACAAAGAAAACAGGAACTGCCTCCACTATTCCAGCACCATTTTAACATCATCTAATCTCCTCTGCTTAGTCTAATACAGTGACAACTAAATGATAACAAAAACGATTTAGTCCAATCAACGTAAGCTATATATGATGTTGATGTCCATGGTTCTGATTTCTATTTATGTGTGTGTGTGCGTGTGTGTGTGTGCGTGTGTGTGTGTGTGTGTGCGTTCATGCTAGTAGAAAAACATGTTGATACACCCTGTTACTTGTAGAGAAATGTCAATGACATCCTCCTAAATGGTCTATCACTCTGTCATACAGTACAAGCATTTATTTTTTGTTGTCCTAGGCTACTTGGTTAAAATGCTTTTGATCACTAGCCTAACCTCCATTCATGAGCAACCTTAGCTAGTTAACATTAGCCTTCTACATCTAGCTACATATTGAACTTCCATCCTCTCAGGGCAGAGGCACAATGTATGAATTTATGGTTGGATCAGAATCACTGTTATAATCATTGGCCAGTATGGAGAATAGAGTAAAAAAAAGTCAAAATCCCTATCTCCATCCATGGCTAATTTAGGAAAGGGACAATTTTAGCTAGCTAGCCACCGGAAGAAAACAACACAACGAGATGAACAATTCAAGTTGTTTCAGTCAACAACGTTTGGGATGTGATGTGATTAGAGAGAAGACAAATCCAAGCTGGCTTCCCTTGAACCTTACTTTTGGTGCGCCAGGACCATTCACAGTTGAGCTCACTCAGTTTAACTCAACGCTGATTGACTATTATTTTATACTTTTTTATCAAGGAAGGCCAAATGCTCGATGGCTTCCCTTGCATTAAATTCAACAATGTCATACTCTTCTTGATCTCACAGCATCAGATAGATGGCCTACACATACAGAGACAGAGACAGAGGGGCAATGTTTGGCTCGCTCGTATGCTTTCTCCTGTGAGATACATTCAGCCTTTAGGGAATTGAAGGAAAATTATGAAACACAGAGAGAAGAAAGATAAATAATTGGATGCTTTTTACATTTATTTTATTGTTAAATGTTTTGGGGAAGAATGGCTTCCCTTGGTATCCATGACTACATGCCACTGCTCCATCTCCATCCTCTCACCCTCCTGCAGAGCTCACCAGTACAGCTCACCACGGCTGAGTCATTACCTTTTAAATAGGCTCACACCAGTGGATCCTGCAGACCCGCATCACACTTATCATTTGCAATTATAGGCTCTTGGAACTGTAGGGCTGTTCTCTCTGTTTTCAGCACAGATAGTTTGAGGACAAGCACGATTAATGATGGATGATTGAGACATTCTGCAGTGGACATATGGGCAGAGCTACTTTGGACACAGTAGCCTGAGGTTCTCTCTCTCTCTCTCTCCCCCTCTCCCCCTCTCTCTCTCTCTCTCTCTCTCTCTCTTTCTCTCTGTCTCTCTCTCTCTCTCTCTTTCTCCACATCTCTCTCTCTCTCTCTCTCTCTCCCTCGAATCTCCGGTCCTCAGTCTCCTGTTGTGTATTCATTACGCCAATTCCGTTGGAAAAAGTTTAGTCTTTTGAAAAGAGATTTGCAACAGAAACAGTTTACTCCAAACGCTGTTGAGTTGAGTTTTGTTCTTAAACGGAAGTTGTAGTTCAGTCCTGTCTCTCTTAAAAAAAAATAAGCTGCTGGAAGAAGTTAGAAGGAACCCTGCAGACAACACTTCACTTAGAGCATGGAAGAATAGATCATTTACAGATGTGCAGCTTGTGCCAAACACTATTCAGATTGGAATGGCAACACGTGAAAATCATACAATTAAAATTAACTACAACTTCTGTTTAAGAACCCAACGGCATTTATGTCAAGTTGAAGAGCGTTTGGAGTAAAAGGTTTCTGTTGCAAAACGTTTTGCAACAGAATATGTGTAACAAATACACCCCTGCTATAGCCTCTCTGTCTTTGATCTAATCTGGCCTTAGGCTACGGTTATCTCCCCCTTGCTAAACTGTGGCTGGGAGAATGGAAGAGCAGAGCATTCGACTGCGATGTACAGTACAGATGTAGGATCTTAATTTGATCACTATTTTGTTGCTGGGAATGTTCCTGCAAAGTAGAATATGCACATTTGTAGTGTATTTGAGTTTTAAAAAGACTTAAAAGTTTTTAATTTTCACTTTGAAATGTCAGACTTGATTTGCCCTCAGAAAAAAAATGAACACCTACAAAAATGTCAATGAATTATAATCCACATAATAATTGACATTTTCCGTTGCTGCAGGATTATTTTCCTGCTGTAGCAAATTAAGATCCTACATCTGTATTGTTGTCTCCCTTATCCAAAAGTCCATTAGGCCCTGGCCCGGTGCCATCTTGTCTCAGGCAGACAGAGATAAAGATGTGTGGAGGGTGTGAGAGCAAACAGAATGAGAATGAGGCGGCATGAACGCTGTTGGTAGGAAGGAAGACCTGCACCATCCTCCCCTCAGATCCATGGCCTCTTTGTCTTTTAATTTATTTACAATCCAATCATTGAATTCGCGGCACAAAACAAAGTGAGGGGTCCATTCTCTTTTTCTTCTGTTCCTGGGGAAAACCGTTGTGAAATGTAATGATTCAATTTGGGTCATCTTGCTGGAAAACACTGGTCTGGACGGCCAAGATTAAGCTGTTTTTTAGAAGGATGTTTTGTCTTCATTGTTCTCGCGTTTATGTTTCTGCAGTTGTGCTTGAGCAACTTTTCTCCTCCTTTGTGATTGCCTTTTCCTCTGTGCTACAGTAGGTTTCGCCAGTAGTAACGTACTCCTTTAATCTTGTAACAATCTGCATTTATCTAAAGTGTCTCGTTAAGGAAGAGTGTCACAACCATCTAAACATACAAATGTCCTTTGTATAGGGAAAAATAATGCAACCTGAATAGAATGACAGAAAAAAAAACAATTTGCTTAAATGGCAAACATTAAGACTACAAGCTTGTTAAAAACAACAATTTATAAGATACATTTTAAGGAGCAGTAACTTGGCAAATCAAGATAAACTAAAGTTTGTAATAAGATCTAAGATGGAAAAGGGGACAACAACAAAGCTTCCTGTACTTCTATCATGCCCTGCGAAATGAAAGACAGAGAATCGAGAGAGTTTTTGAAAACACCGGCGGCAAGGTAGCTTTAATCAGTTGCAGTGGATAGCAGTAGGAGAGCAACTCCTCAGTACGAGGTTCCTTTTTGTATGTAAACACGGCACAGCACTGCACAGCACTGCACTGAGAGCACACCCAGAACCCAGATAGCACAGATCAAGACCATGAAAGTGCATAACCAGCCCATTACACATCATATTTCCCACAGTAGCATCCCAACACGTCCACACTCAAAAAATACTCATATATAGCATCCATATTAGCTGTCTCAATAGACTCGTTACTCCCAGTATTCTGCAGTGGAAACAAAATATTACAGAAAAAAGGGGGTGAAGCTCAAACTATCTTAGATTACTGGGATCCATGACTGACGGAGCATCCCTCGGCACCTCCACCACCCTCTAGTGATAGTTAGGTCTCCTTTAGGACACGTGGATACACAGGGGATGGCTAGGGAGCAGTAGAGAGAGGAGAGGAGAGAGAGGGAAGAGGATGAAAAGGAATGTGTGAAAGTTCCCGTGTCCCGATACACCATCAATTTACATATCTTCTCCCTCAGCCTCCTCTTATTCACTGCAGGACATCACCCCCAACCCTCCCAACGAACCCCCACACCTAATTGCAATTTTCGTCCCTATACTTTCATAGACTTTCTTATTACATGTTTTATAATAACAAACTCCTGCGACGAGCGGCTGGACGTGTTAAGGCATAATGACAGATCAGTCCATTTAACAGAACCTCGGGGGCCTCGACGGAGCAGCTATAGTCCGTTCTCACACACACACACACACGCACGCACACACACACACACACACACACACACACACACACACACACACACACACACACACACACACACACACACACACACACACACACACACACACACACACACACACACACACACACACACACACACACACACACACACACACACACACACACACACACACTCCCTTTATTAGTCTACTATCTTAGCCCTGTGCCCGTATCATCCCTCTTTCTCTCTCTCTCACATTCTTTCTCTTTCACTTACAGCTCCAGCGCTGTAGGCCAGTTCTTCAGATGCCTAGCAACCATCCCAGTACTAAATCAATCAGCAGACTGAGTTCAGTGCAGGCTAGTCGCGATCTCTCTCTCTCTCTCTCTCGTTCTCTCTCTCTCTCTCTCTCTCTCTCTCCCCTCCCCCTCTCTCTCCCTCTCTCTCTCTCCCCCTCTCTCTCTCTCCTCTCTCTCTCTCTCTCCCTCTCTCTCTCTATGTCTCTCTCTCTGTCTCTCTCTCTCACCCTCTCTCTCTCTTTCTCTCCCTCTCTCTCTCCCTCTCTCAAATTCTTACAGAAAAAGCTCAAACTATCTTAGATTACTGGGATCCATGACTGACGGAGCATCCCATGGCACCTCCACCACCCTCTAGTGATAGTTAGGTCTCCTCTAGGACACGTGGATACACAGGGGATGGCTAGGGAGCAGTAGAGAGGAGAGGAGAGAGAGGGAAGAGGATGAAAGGAATGTGTGAAAGTTCCCGTGTCCCGATACACAATCAATTAACATCACTCCTCCCTCAGCCTCCTCTCTCTCTCTCTCCCTCTCTTTCTCCCTCTCTCTTTCTCAAATCAAAATAAAGTAAAATACAATTTTTAAAAAAAATACAGATTGAGTTGGAGGCGTGCATGGCCACGCAGTCATGGGTGAACAGGGAGTACAGGAGGGGGCTGAGCACGCACCCTTGTGGGGCCCCGGTGTTGAGGATCAGCGAAGTGGAGATGTTGCTTCCTACCATCACCACCTGGGGGAGGGCCGTCAGGAAGTCCAGGACCCAATTGCACAGGGCAGGTTGAGACCCAGGGCCTTAAGCATAATGATGAGCTTGGAGGGTATTATGGTGTTGAATGCTGAGCTGTAGTCAACAAACAGCATTCTTACATAGGTATTCCTCTTGTCTAGATAGGATAGGGCAGTGTGCAGTGTGATGGCGATTGCATCGTCTGTGGACCTGTTGGGGCGGTATGCAAACTGAAGTGGGTCTAGGGTGGCCGGTAAGGTGGAGGTGATATGATCGTTGACTAGTCTCTCTAAGCACTTCATGATGACTGAAGTGAGTGCTACGGGGCGATAGTAATTTAGTTCAGTTATCTTTGCCTTCCTTTGTACAGGAACAATGGTGGCCATCTTGAAGCGTGTGGGGACAACAGACTGGGATAGGGAGCGATTGAATATGTCTGTAAACACACACCAGCCAGCTGATCTGCGCATGCTCTGCGCAGTACGTCGCTAGGGATGCGCTCTGGGCCAGCAGCCTTGCGAAGGTTAACACATTTAAACGTCTTATTCACGTTGGCCATGGAGAAGGAGGGGAGGGGGGTCCACTGTCCTTGGTAGCAGGCTGCGTCGGTGGCACTGTATTATCCTCAAAGCGGGCAAAAAAGGTGCAAGACGCAAGACGTCGGTGTCTGTGACGTGGCTGGTTTTCTTTTTGTTGTCTGTAAGACCCTGCCACATACGTCTTGTGTCTTGGCCGCTGAATTGTGAGTCCATTTTGTCCCTATACCAACACTTTGCTTGTTGGATTGCCTTGCGGAGGCAATAACTACACTGTTTATATTCGACCATAATCGCCAACCTCTTTCCATGGTTGAATGCGGTGGTTCACACTTTCAGTTTTGCGCGAATGATGCTGTCTGTCCTGGTTGGGGTAGGTTTTAATAGTCACAGTGGGTACAACATCTCCAATGCACTTCCTAATTTACTCACTCACCAAGTCAGCGTATAAATCAATGTTATTGTCTGAGGCTTCCCGAAACATTTTCCAGTCCACGTGATCAAAACAATCTTGAAGCATGGATTCTGATTGGTCACACAAGCGTTGAATGGTTCTAGTCATGGGTACATCCTGTTTGAGTTTCTGCCTATACGAAGGTACGAGCAAGATGGAGTCGTGGTCGGATTTGCCGCAGGGAGGGCGGGAAGGACCTTGTATGCATCCCGGAAGTTAGAGTAGCAGTAGTCCAGTGTTTTGCTCGAGCGGGTACTACAGTCAATGTACTGGTAGAATTTAGGTAGCCTTGTTCTCAAATTAGCTTTGTTAAAATCCCCAGCTTCAATAAATGCAGCCTCAGGATATATGGTTTCCAGTTTACATAGAGTCCAGTGAAGTTCTTTCAGGGCCGTCGAGGTATCTGCTTTGGGGGGATATACAGTACAAGGTTGTGACTATAATCGAAGAGAATTCTCTTGGGAGATAATGCGGTCGGCATTTGATTGTAAGGAATTCTAGGTTAGGTGAACAAAAGCACTTGAGTTCCTGTATATTGTTATTGTTACACAATAAGGTGTTAATCATGAGGCATACATACCCGCCCTTCTTCTTACCAGAGAGATGTACGTTTCTTTCGCCGTGAATCATTAAGAAACCCTGTGGCTGTACCGACTGACAACATATCCCGAGTGAGCCATGTTTCCGTGAAACAGAGAATGTTACAATCTCTGATGTCTCTCTGGAAGGCAACTCGTGCCCTAATTTCATCCACCTTGCTGTCTAGAGACTGGACATTGGTGAGTAATATGCTTGGAAACGGTGGGTGGTGTGCTCGCCTTCTAAGTCTGACCAGTAGGCCGCTCCGTCTGCCTCTCCTGCAGCGACAACGTTGTTTTGGGTCGGCCTCTGGGATTAGATCCAATGTCCAGGGTGGAGGTCCGAACAAAGGATCCGCTTTGGGAAATTCGTATTCCTGGTTGGAATGTTGGTAAGTTGACGTCGCTATTACATCCAATAGTTATTCCCGGCTGTATGTAATAACACTTAAGATTTTCTAACAATGTAAGAGATAATACAAAAATTACTGCATAGTTTCCTAAGGACTTGAAGATGGGCGACCATCTCTGTCGGCGCCATCTTGCCTCTCTAACTCTAGTGCACTCTCTCTCTCCCTTTCTCTCTCTCTGTGCCTCTCTCTCTCTCTCTCTCTCTCTCCCTTTCTCTCTCTGTGCCTCTCTCTCTCTCTCTGCCTCTCTCTCCCTTTCTCTCTCTCTCTGTGCCTCTCTCTCTCTCTCCCTTTCTCTCTCTGTGCCTCTCTCTCTCTGCCTCTCTCTCCCTTTCTCTCTCTCTCCATTTCTCTCTCTCTCTCCCTTTCTCTCTCTCTCCGTATCTCTCTCTCTCTCCCTCTCTCTCTCTCTCTCTCTCCCCCTCTCTCTCTCTCTGTCTCTCTCTCTCTCTCTTTGCCCCTTTTCCATTTCCATCTCTCTCTCCCTCTCTCCATTTATCTCTCTCCCTCTCTCTCTCTCTCTCTCTTTTACACACTATCGGCCCATCATGTCTTTGATTTAGCCCTCTCCTCCTCCTTTAATGTCCAGTCTAAATTCTCCCCAGACCCTGCCCTCCCGCTCTTCCATCCTCTCTCAGTACTCTGAGGGCCGGGATAACAAAGTCACACTGTTATCTGCATCAAAAGTGGGAAACGATTATTACTGAGGACAATGTGTTTGAAGTTTTGAAATCTAATTACATATCACTGTGAAATGTACAGTAACTAGTTTAGTGATTTAAGACATTAATTCATGGCCTACAAAAGTGAAGAACACTGTCAAGCATACTCAGTTCGGATAACTCAACTAATCTTAGTTTTTGAGTCAAGCAACACATTGTTTTGTAAGTTACCAGTACTAATTTAATTGAGTGACTTAGAAGGTTCTGTTTTACATTGTCTGTTGTCCAGTAGCCTCAGATATATTGCAGAGATAGGTTCCCGGTATTCTGTTCACCTGTCAGATATGAGCTGGTGACTGGATATCTGCAGAGACAGTTCACACAATGATACACATCTGTCATCTACCACAGCTGCCCCGCTATTGCCCGTAACCCTGGCAACTGCCAAGCTCGGACCTGTAGCCCTTGACGACTGGCAAATGCACACACGGGAACATTTTACACACACATAAATACACTCACCATAGGGCTACAGGTCCCTCAGGCACAGAGGGTGATTTAAGAGAGTCATTGGACAGAGTAAACAGGTGTTGGAGAGGCTGTCAGAGCACCAAGCCACTCCAGAGAGCACACACAGTGGGAGACAGACAGACAGACAGACAGACAGACAGACAGACAGACAGACAGACAGACAGACAGACAGACAGACAGACAGACAGAGACAGGAGCAGCTCATTGATATGCTCTGTGTAAATAATGTCTCTCCCATTCTCACTGCATCACGCTGTTTAACATATTTCAATATGACAAGAAACTAATGAGGAAACGGAGGGTGGTGAGAGAGTAAATAAGTGGTTGTACAATGTGAACTCTTTTTTCTTGCATCTGTTCTTCTCTTTTCTTTAATTCAATTCTTCAACCACCACCACAGCTACCTTTAGTCACACACACTCTTTATGTCTTCATCTCCCTCCATCCCTCCCCCATCCATCTATCTATCTATCTATCTATCTATCTATCTATCTATCTATCTATCTATCTATCTATCTATCTATCTATCTATCTATCTATCTATCTATCTATCTATCTATCTATCTATCTATCTATCTATCTATCTATCTGTCTGTCTGTCTGTCTGTCTGTCTGTCTGTCTGTCTGTCTGTCTGTCTGTCTGTCTGTCTGTCTGTCTGTCTGTCTGTCTGTCTGTCTGTCTGTCTGTCTGTCTGTCTGTCTGTCTGTCTGCCTGCCTGCCTGCCTGCCAGCCTGCCTGCCTGCCTGCCTGCCTGCCTGCCTGCCTGCCTTTGCAATACAAGCCCTTGATAATGAAGTTGGCACATTGAGAAAAATGACTGAGATCACTTTGAGCATCGCAGTGTAAAGGACGGCCTCATTTGTAGTCAGCCAAAGACACTTCCCATCTCCCTCTCCTTACCTCCCTCCCCTCTCCCCTCTCCCTCCCCATCTCTTAGCCATTACCATTTCCTCCTGCATCAAGGGAAGAACCAAGTAGCAGAAGGATGATTAACCATAACCTGAGTTATTAGCATAATATTTATAGCTACTCTCATTAGTCCAGACAGAGCAGCATACATATGTGGAAGTGGCAGCCATTTTCCTTCTCTGGAGGACACTGACAGAGTAAAAGAGAAGTTGTACAGCCTCGGATTCAGGCCGCTTGAGAATGACCAGTGATTGGAACCATACTGTTAGAGTAGTGTTTCAGGGTATACTGGAAAGGCCAGAAGTATTTAATAAAACATGTACTGTGCATTCGGAAAGTATTCAGACCCCTTGACTTTTTCCACATTTTGTTACGTTACAGACTTATTCTAAAATGGATGACATAGTTTTTCCCCCCTCATCAGTCTACACACCATACCCAATAATGACAAATCAAAAACAGATGTTTTGAATTTTTTTGCAAATGTATTAAAAATAAATAACTTAAATATCACATTTGCATATGTTTTCAGATCCTTTACTCAGTACTTTGTTGAAGCACCTTTGGCAGAGATTATAGCCTTGAGTCTTCTTGGGTAGGACACTACAAGCATGGCACACCTGTATTTGGGGAGTTTCTCCCATTCTTGTCTGCAGATCCTATCAGGCTCTGTCAGGTTGGATGGGGAGCTTTGCTGCACAGCTATTTTCAGGTCTCTCCAGAGATGTTCGATCGGGTTCAAATCCGGGCTCTGGCTGGGCCACTCAAGGACCTTCAGAGACTTGTCCCGAAGCCACTCCTGCAGTGTCTTGGCTGTGTGCTGAGGGTTGTTGTCCTGTTGGAAGGTGAACCTTTGCCCAAATCTGAGGCCCTGAGCACTCTGGAGCAGGTATCCAGATCCATCGGATGTAGTGATCACAATATAATAGCCATATCTAGGAAAAGTTCCAAAGGCTGGACCTAATATAGTGTATAAGAGGTCATACTAGACGTTTTATAGTGATTCCTATGTTGTTGATGTAAAGAATATCTGTTGGTTGTGGTGTGTAATGAGGAGCAAACAGACGCTGCACTTGACACATTTATGAAATTGCTTATCCCAGTAATAAGCATGCACCCTTTAAGGAAATGACTGTAAAAACTGTTAAATCCCTGTGGATTGATGAAGAATTGAAAAAATGTATGGTTGAGAGGGATGAGGCAAAAGGAATGGCAAATAAGTCTGGCTGCACAACCGATTGGCAAACGTCTTGCAAATGGAGAAATCATGTGACTAAACTGAATAAAAAGAAGAAGAAACAAGGGGATACCTAGTCAGTTGTACTGCTGAATGCCTTCAACTGAAAAGTGTATTCCGCATTTGAACCCAACCTCTGAATCAGAGAGGTGCGGGGGGCTGCCTTAATTGACATCCACGTCTTCAGCGCCCGGGGAATAACACATGCCACCAGAGGTTTTTTGATAGTCCCCAAGTCCAGAACAGACTGTTGGAGGCACACAGTACTACATAGAGCCATGACTACATGGAACTCTATTCCACATCAGGTAACTTGCCGGACCCCAGGAAGAGTAGCTGCTGCAAATACAAAAAATCATCAAGGCTCTCTGTACTTTGCTCTGTTCTTCTTTCCATCGATACTGACTAGTCTCTCAGTCCCTGCCTCTGAAAAAAACATCCCAACAGCATGATACTGACACCACCATGCTTCACTGTAGGGATGGTGCAAGGTTTCCTCCAGACATCACGCTTGGCATTCAGGCTAAAGCATTCAATCTTGGTTTCATCAGACCCGAGAATCTTGTTTCTCATGGTCTGAGAGTCCTTTAGGTGTCTTTTGGCAAACTCCAAGTGGACTGTCATGTGCCTTTTTCTGAGGAGTGGCTTCCATCTGGCCACTCTACCACAAAGGCCTGATTGCTGGAGTGCTGCAGAGATGATTGTCCCTCTGGAAGGTTCTCACATCTCCACAGAGAAACTCTGGGGCTCTGTCAAAATTAACATTGGGTTCTTGGTCACCTCCCTGACCAAGGCCCCTTTCCCCCGATTTCCCAGTTTGGCTGGGCGGCCAGCTCTAGGAAGAGTCTTGGTGGTTCCAAACGTCTTCCATTTAAGAATGATGGAGGCCACTGTGTTCTTGGGGACCTTCAATGCTGCATAAGTTTTTTGTACCCTTCTCCAGATCTGTGTCTCGACACAATCCTGTCTCGGAGCTCTACGGACAATTCCTTCGACCTCATGGCTTGGTTTTTGCGCTGACATGCACTGTCAACTGTGGGACCTTATATAGACAGGTGTGTGCCTTTCCAAATCATGTCCAATCAATTGAATTTACCACAGGTGGACTCCAATCAAGTTGTAGAAACGTCTTAAAGATGATCAATGGAAACAGGAAACAGGATGCATCGGAGGTCAATTTCAAGTGTCATAACAAAGGGTCTGAATACACATGTAAATAAGGTATGTTTTTAATTTTTAATAAATTTGCAAAAAATTCTAAAAACCTGTTTTCACTTTGTCATTATGAGGTATTGTGTGTAGATTGATGAGCAAAACAATTAATGTAATCCATTTTAGAATAAGGCTGTAACGTAACAAAATGTGTAAAAAGTTAACGTAACAAAATGTGTAAAAAGTTAAGGGGTCGGAATACTTTCCAGATGCACTGTATTTATCCATGTTAAAAGTGTGTACAGTTTTTTTTTTTTTTTACTAATGAAAGGGAATTTTATGTATGTCGATGAAATATCAGTGAAAACCTTGCACAGAAGTATGGTTCCCTATGGACTGCAATGACATCGCATAACATTGATTGGCATTCACATCCTACTAGGCAAATGGCTGTGATATCAAGAACAGGTGGATCATATACAAGAGTATATTCTGAGCTTATATTGCAAATGGCTCTGATATCAAGAATAGATGTGGAATCTAAAAGTCTATTGAACGTTCTGAGTTTAGACTGAAGTGGCAGAGATTGGCATTGCTACCCCTAACGTAACGTCCTCCAGGTCTCTGCTATATATTCCCGATAAGATAAACACAGTGGCTCTGACAGATAATACTATTCTGCTACAATGATTGCAATCTGAACAGTGTTGGTGAGAAAATCCATAGTGCTTGGGACTTAGATTCTGAGAGGTTTATTGACAGTGTGTGGAACACAGAACTGTCAGCACTCGACCGACAGGACATAGGATACGAGAAGGAAAACGAGATCCGCAAAACAAACTATAGGGGACCAAAGGAGGGCTGCTGGACACACTGGCCCTCCTGACAAAGGATACTGATTTCCAGAGATACCGCTTGAAAACAAACAGAGAAACGGAATTAAACAAAATCTTTAAAAAAGGGTATATAAAAAAAATAGAACGATTCTGGGTTAGGAGAGACAAACTTGTCCTGCATGGGATCGAGTCAGGGACACCAATATTCCACTAGAGGGAGATGTTGAGCCTATAGCCCGGTGATAAAGGGAGGGAGGGGGGAAGATAATAAGAGATACAAATACATGGAGAGTAAGAGTGCAGTGGGAATGACGGCTTGCATTAAGCTTCATAGTTGTTGTACTTGTCTGCTACTCCGGGGGTATCACCCCTGTCATGCAATATTTATCCGAGCACCTGGGAGTGCTGATCATCTCAACAAAACGCTGACTAATTCATGAAACCAAGCTATTCAGCCCTAATAATCTTTATGTCGAGGAGACGAAGGCTTGAAGCCATAATTCACTAATTTACCATCGCTTTAATTGCTGCTACCAAGTGTGCAACCCAAATGGCAACCTACTCTCTATATAGTATACTGCTTTAAACCAGAGCCCTATGAGTCCTGGTCAAAAGTAGTGCACTAAATAGGGAATAGGTTGCAACCCAAATGGCAACCTATGTCGGTTACAATTTACGAATGAAAATATTTTATACGAAAATAAAAGAACACCAGGGAGGATCTATACAATTATACATTTATATTGAGAGAAAACAAATGACACATTTATGTACCTGTACACATACTATTATATACTCACTCACTGTACTGTACGTGCCATTGGATAAAATCATCTGCTAAATGTCATAGACCAGAGCTGCCCAACCCTCTTCCTGGAGATCTACCATATTAGGGTTGGACTGAAAACCTACAGAACGGAAGATCTCCAGGAAGAGGGTTGGGCTGAAAACCTACAGGACAGTAGATCTCCAGGAAGAGGGTTGGGCTGAAAACCTACAGGACAGTAGATCTCCAGGAAGAGGATTAAACTGAAAACCTACAGGACAGTAGATCTCCAGGAAGCGGGTTGGGCTGAAAACCTACAGGACAGTAGATCTCCAGGAATCGGGTTAAACTGAAAACCTACAGGACAGTAGATCTCCAGGAAGCGGGTTGGGCTGAAAACCTACAGGACAGTAGATCTCCAGGAAGCGGGTTGGGCTGAAAACCTACAGGACAGTAAATCTCCAGGAAGCGGGTTGGGCTGAAAACCTACAGGACAGTAAATCTCCAGGAAGCGGGTTGGGCTGAAAACCTACAGGACAGTAGATCTCCAGGAAGCGGGTTGGGCAGCCCTGGTGTAGACCATGTAAAGTGGTGTACCTTGCGGATGCCCTCCTTGGACTCGTCCACGTTGTTTTCCGCCCCTCCGGTGCGGTTGATCATGCGCCACATCTGGGAGTACATGGGGTCCCTCTCAAAGGGGTTCATGGCCTTACTGCGCACCTGCTCATACACAGCCGAGTCCAACACTGTCCCGTACGGCAACTCTGTCTGCTTGGAAAGATCTTGGAGAGACCTATAAAGAGAGACAGAAAGGGGAGGTTATGGGAAATGTAGTTCACCATGTACACATACATACATTAGAACATGGGGTTGACATGGAACTACACTTGAAGTTTAAAAAATCAGACTCCACACCCACACACCTACAGAGGCACACACACAGAGTCAGTGCCGAGATCATAACTTGAAGCTAATTAAGGGTAAGCCAGCGAACCAACTGTTAAGAAGCTCCCTGTAGTTCCACTAAAAGGGGTATAATGTAGGGATGTCATAAAAGCACTAGTCAGTAGAGTCATACCATCTCCACCTCAAGGGAAATGAAGGTATTTTAATTACAATGCTACAGTCTTCAAACACACCATTTACAACTGTAATAAAAAAACATGACTGGGACTAATGACTGTTTGTTTGTCAAATTGCTTTAACGGAAGCCACCGATGTAATTAAGAGAACAACAAGTGTATCACCGTCACTACGATTAAACGTCTGTTGTTACCATCACTACTATAAAACGTCTGTTGTTACCATCACTACTATAAAACGTCTGTTGTTACCATCACTACTATAAAACGTCTGTTGTTACCATCACTACTATAAAACGTCTGTTGTTACCATCACTACTATAAAACGTCTGTTGTTACCATCACTACTATAAAACGTCTGTTGTTACCATCACTACTATAAAACGTCTGTTGTTACCATCACTACTATAAAACGTCTGTTGTTACCATCACTACTATAAAACGTCTGTTGTTACCATCACTACTATGACACTTCTGTTGTTACCATCACTACTATAAAACGTCTGTTGTTACCATCACTACTATGACTCTTCTGTTGTTACCATCACTACTATGACTCTTCTGTTGTTACCATCACTACTATGACACTTCTGTTGTTACCATCACTACTAAGACTTTTATGTTGTTACCATCACTACTATGACTCTTCTGTTGTTACCATCACTACTAAGACGCTTATGTTGTTACCATCACTACTATGACTCTTCTGTTGTTACCATCACTACTATGACTCTTCTGTTGTTACCATCACTACTAAAACTCTTCTGTTGTTACCATCACTACTAAGACTATTCTGTTGTTACATCACTACTATAACACTTCTGTTGTTACCATCACTACTAAGACTCTTCTGTTGTTACATCACTACTAAGACTCTTATGTTGTTACCATCACTACTAAAACTCTTATGTTGTTACCATCACTACTAAAACTCTTATGTTGTTACATCACAACTAAAACTCTTATGTTGTTACCATCACTACTAAGACTCTTCTGTTGTTACATCACTACTAAAACTCTTATGTTGTTACATCACTACTAAAACTCTTCTGTTGTTACCATCACTACTAAAACTCTTATGTTGTTACCATCACTACTAAAACTCTTATGTTGTTACCATCACTACTAAGACTCTTCTGTTGTTACATCACTACTAAAACTCTTATGTTGTTACATCACTACTAAGACTCTTCTGTTCTTACATCACTACTAAAACTCTTATGTTGTTACCATCACTACTAAGACTATTCTGTTGTTATATCACTACTAAAACTCTTCTGTTGTTACATCACTACTAAGACTCTTATGTTGTTACCATCACTACTAAAACTCTTCTGTTGTTACATCACAACTAAAACTCTTCTGTTGTTACCACCACTACTAAAACTCTTATGTTGTTACCATCACTACTAAAACTCTTATGTTGTTACCATCACTACTAAGACTCTTCTGTTGTTACATCACTACTAAAACTCTTATGTTGTTACATCACTACTAAGACTCTTCTGTTCTTACATCACTACTAAAACTCTTATGTTGTTACCATCACTACTAAGACTCTTCTGTTGTTATATCACTACTAAAACTCTTCTGTTGTTACATCACTACTAAGACTCTTATGTTGTTACCATCACTACTAAAACTTGTTTGTTGTTACATCACTACTAAAACTCTTGTGTTGTTACCATCACTACTAAGACTCTTCTGTTGTTACATCACAACTAAAACTCTTATGTTGTTACCATCACTACTAAGACTCTTATGTTGTTACCATCACTACTAAGACTCTTCTGTTGTTACATCACTACTAAGACTCTTCTGTTGTTACCATCACTACTAAAACTCTTATGTTGTTACCATCACTACTAAAACTCTTATGTTGTTACCATCACTACTAAAACGCTTCTGTTGTTACATCACAACTAAAACTCTTCTGTTGTTACCATCACTAGTAAAACTCTTATGTTGTTACCATCACTACTAAAACTCTTATGTTGTTACCATCACTACTAAGACTCTTATGTTGTTACCATCACTACTATACCTCTTCTGTTGTTACATCACTACTAAAACTCTTCTGTTGTTACATCACTACTAAGACTCTTATGTTGTTACCATCACTACTAAAACGTGTTTGTTGTTACCATCACTACTAAGACTCTTATGTTGTTACCATCATTACTAAGACTCTTATGTTGTTACCATCACTACTATGACTCTTATGTTGTTACCATCACTACTAAGACACTTCTGTTGTTACCATCACTACTAAGACTCTTATGTTGTTACATCACTACTAAAACTCTTCTGTTGTTACCATCACTACTAAAACTCTTATGTTGTTACCGTCACTACTAAAACGCTTATGTTGTTACATCACTACTAAAACTCTTATGTTGTTACCATCACTACTAAAACTCTTCTGTTGTTACCATCACTACTAAAACTCTTCTGTTGTTACCATCACTACTAAAACTCTTATGTTGTTACATCACTACTAAAACTCTTATGTTGTTACATCACTACTAAAACTCTTATGTTGTTACATCACTACTAAAACTATTCTGTTGTTACATCACTACTAAGACTCTTCTGTTGTTACATCACTACTATAACACTTCTGTTGCTACCATCCCTAAAACGTCTGTTCTTACCATCACTACTATGACTCTTCTGTCATTATTAAGGCTGTCAAGAATTTTACGCTGCAAAAAGTTAAATCTAAGCAAACCTAAATATATTAATTGAGTGATAATTCACTTTAAATGTGGGTTTTTGTTTCTTCTTACCAAGATAAATTATTTAACATCATTGGCAGATGTGCTTATTTTAACCCCAAAAAAGGCTTAATACAAGTTATTTATATTTTTGGGAGATATTTTACCTTAAGAGGATTACTATTGAATACTGTTACATAAGCATACTCCCCCCCTTTCACTCCTTCAATCCATCCCCCCACTCTCTCCAGCTACTCTCAAACCCCTTTGAAGGTTTTAATGATCTTTGCCGCCAAATGTTTAAGGGGAGATTCTCCTTAGGTAATGTGTAGCTACATGGAGATAGGTTGAGTGTGATGGTGGGGTGGGTGCGGGAGTGGCAGACCACGGTCCCAAATGGACCCCTGCTTGTTATGTAGTGCACTACAATTGACTATAGGGCTCTAGTTAAGTAGTGCGTTAGATAGGGAATAGGGTGCAGTTTGGGACAAAGCTTATCAGTCTGGCGTCTAAACCTGAACATCTATTAAGGCATCCCTCTTCAGCTCCTCTGTCATCTTGGCCTGTGTTTTTGTTTGTCCCACTACCAATTACCTTTAGCCGAGCTGTTCATTGAACAAGGAAATGGACTTAACATCACTTGATTATTGCCTTTGTGACTGTCTTTAGAGATAATTTGTACAGGAAGCTAACACATTAGAGAGAGGGAACTAGATTCAGCCACGGGACGATTTTTGTCTGAGCGAATGGTCACTAAGCTCAAAATGAGATTGGATTTGAAAATAACAATACTTTTATACCTTGATTACATTGAGACACAATGACATACACAATGACATACAGTGAGCTCCAAAAGTATTTTTTTATGTTTTGGCTCTGGGTTTGAAATTATACAATAAATATGAGGTTAAAGTGCAGAATGTCAGCTTTAATTTGAGAGCATTTTCATCCATATCGTGAACCGTTTAGATATTATAGCACTTTTTTGTACATAGTCCCCCTATATTGGGACAATTTAACTTATGTGTATTAAAGTAGTGGAAAGTGTTTGGTCTCATATTTATTGCACACAATGGGGTGGCAGGTAGCCTGGCGAGTAGGAGCATTGGGCCAGTAACCAAAAGGTTGCTGGATTGAATCCCCAAGCTGACAAAGTTAAAACCTGTCATTCTGCCCCTGAGCAAGGCAGTTAACCCACTGTTCCCCATGCACAGATGACGTGGATGTTGCCTAAGGCAGCCCCCGCACCTCCCTGATTCAGAGGGGTTGGGTCAAATGTGGAAGACACATTTCAGTTGAATGCGTTCAGTTGTACAACTAACTAGGTATCCCCCTTTCCGATGACTACATCAAGATTGTGACTCTACACACTTGTTGGATGCATTTGCTGTTTGTTTTGGTTGTTTCAGATTATTTTGTGCCCAATAGAAATTAATGGTAAATAATATATTTTGTCATTTTGTAGTGACTTTTATTGTAAATAAGAATATAATTAGTTTCTTAACACTTCTTCATTAATGTGAATGCTACCATGATTACAGATCATCATGAATGATTGAGTGAGAAAGTTACAGACACACACATATCATACCGTCAAAAAATACTAACCACCCCTGTTATTGTAATGGTGAGAGGTTAAAATGTCTTGGGGGTATGATATTTTTGTGTCTGTAACTTTCTCACTCATCATTATTCATGATTCATTCAGGACTATCTGTAATCATGGTAGCAGTGTCCGACAATCCATCAAACGGGCAAAGCGCCAATACAGGACAAGATAGAATCCTACTACACTGGCTCTGATGCTTGTCGGCTGTGGCAGGGCTTGCAAATGATCACGAATTATATAGGGAAACCCAGCCGCAAACTGCCCAGGGACGCAAGCCTACTAGACAAGCTAAATGCCTTCTATGCTCGAGGCAAGCAACACTGAACCATGCATGACAGTAACAGTTGTTCAGGACGACTGTGTGATCATGCTCTCTATAGCCGATTTGAGTAAGACCTTTCAACAGGTTAACATTCAGACGGATTACCAGGACACGTACTGAGAGCAATGCGCTGACCAGCTGGCAAGTGTCTTCACTGACATTTTGAACCTCTGCCTGACCCCGCCTGTAATACGTACATGTTTCAAGCAGACCACCATAGTCCCTGTGCCCAAGAATGCCAAGGTAACCTGTCTAAATGACTCACGTCTGTAGACATGACATGCTTTGAAAGGCTGGTCATGGCTCACATCAACACCATTACCCAGACACCCTGGACCCACTCCAATTTGCATATCTCACAATCTCTATTGCACTCCAGACTGCCCTTTTACACATGGATAAGAAGAACACCTATATGAGAATGCTGTTCATTGACTACAGCTCAGCATTCAACACAATAGTACCCTCCAAGCTCATCACTAAGCTAAGGACCCTGGAACTGAACACTTCCCTCTGAAACTGGTTCCTGGACATCCTGACGAGCCACCCCCAGGTGTGCGTGCTTAGTCCCCTGTAGACCCAAGGATGTACTTCCTGTAGACCCAAGGATGTGCGGCCGCGCAGGACTCCAACACCTTCATTAAGTTTGCCCGACGACACAACAGTGGTAGACGATGAGACAGCCTATACGGAGGTCAGAGACCTAGCAGTGTGGTGCCAGAACAACAACCACTCAGTCAATGTCCGCAAGAAAAACTAACTGATCGTAGACTACAGGAAATGGTGGGCCAAGCACACCCCCACTCACATTGACAGGGCTGTAGTGGAGTGGGTCAGAGCTTCAAGTTCCTTGGTGTCCAAATCAGTAAGGATCTAGCATGGTCCACACACACCAACACAGTTATGAAGAGATTTCCCCTCAGGAGGCTGAAAAGATTTGGCATAGGCCCTCAGATCCTCAAAAATGTCTACAGCTGCACCATTGAGAGCATCTTGACAGGCTGCATCACCGCTTGGTATGGCAACTGCTCGGCATCCGACCGGAAGGAGCTACAGAGGGTAGTGCGTACAGCCCAGTACATCACTGGGGCCGAGCTCCCTGCCATCCAGGAACTCTATACCAGGCGGTTTTAGAGGAAAGCCCAAAAAATTGTCAAAGACTCTAGCACCCTAGTCATAGACTGTTCACTCTGTTACCGCACCCACCGCAAGCGGTAATGATGAACCAAGTCTGGAACAAACAGGGAACAGCTTCTACCCCCAAGACGTAAGACTGCTAAATAGTTTGTTAAATAGCTACCCGGACTATCTGCATTGACCTCTTTTTGCACTAACTTTTTTGATTCATCACATACTGCTGCTGCTACTATTTATAATCTGTCACTTTATTCCTAGTTATTTGCACATATCTACCACAACTACCCCGTACCCCTGCACATCGACTCAGAACGGGTACCCTGTGTATACAGTGGGGCAAAAAAGTATTTAGTCAGCCACCAATTGTGCAAGTTCTCCCATTTAAAAAGATGAGAGAGGCCTGTAATTTTCATCATAGGTACACTTCAACTATGACAGATAAAATTAGAAAAAAAATCCAGAAAATCACATTGCAGGATTTTTAATGAATTTATTTGCAAATTATGGTGGAAAATAAGTATTTGGTCACCTACAAACAAGCAAGATTTCCGGCTCTCGCAGACCTGTAACTTCTTCTTTAAGAGGCTCCTCTGTCCTCCACTCGTTACCTGTATTAATGGCACCTGTTTGAACTTGTTATCAGTATAAAAGACCACAACCTCAAACAGTCATACTCCAAACTCCACTATGGCCAAGACCAAAGAGCTGTCAAAGGACACCAGAAACAAAATTGTAGACCTGCACCAGGCTGGGAAGACTGAATCTGCAATAGGTAAGCCGCTTGGTTTGAAGAAATCAACTGTGGGAGCAATTATTAGGAAATGGAAGACATACAAGACCACTGATAATCTCCCTCGATCTGGGGCTCCACGCAAGATCTCACCCCGTGGGGTCAAAATGATCACAAGAACGGTGAGCAAAAATCCCAGAAAAAAAACCCTGCTTAAGCCAGTACATGTCCAGGCCTGTCTGAAGTTTGCTAGAGAGCATTTGGATGATCCAGAAGAAGATTGGGAGAATGTCATATGGTCAGATGAAACCAAAATATAACTTTTTGGTAAAAACTCAACTCGTCGTGTTTGGAGGACAAAGAATGATGAGTTGCATCCAAAGAACACCATACCTACTGGGAAGCATGTGGGTGGAAACATGCTTTGGGGCCGTTTTTCTGCAAAGGGACCAGGACGACTGATCCGTGTAAAGGAAAGAATGAATGGGGCCATGTATCGTGAGATTTTGAGTGAAAACCTCCTTCCATCAGCAAGGGCATTGAAGATAAAACGTGGCTGGGTCTTTCAGCACGACAATGATCCCAAACACACCGCCCGGGCAACGAAGGAGTGGCTTCGTAAGAAGCATTTCAAGGTCCTGGAGTGGCCTAGCCAGTCTCCAGATCTCAACCCCATAGAAAATCTTTGGAGGGAGTTGAAAGTCCGTGTTGCCCAGCAACAGCCCCAAAACATCACTGCTCTAGAGGAGATCTGCATGGAGGAATGGGCCAAAATACCAGCAACAGTGTGTGAAAACATTGTGAAGACTTATAGAAAACGTTTGACATCTGTCATTTCCAACAAAGGGAATATAACAAAGTATTGAGATAAACTTTTGTTATTGACCAAATACTTGTTTTCCACCATAATTTGCAAATAAATTCATAAAAAATCCTACAATGTGATTTTCTGGATTTTTTTTCTCAATTTGTCTGTCATAGTTGAAGTGTACCTATGATGAAAATTACAGGTCTCTCTTATCTTTTTAAGTGGGAGAACTTGCACAATTGGTGGCTGACTAAATACTTTTTTCCCCCACTGTATATACAGTGCCTTCAGAAAGTATTTACACCCCTTGAATTTTTCCACTTTTTGTTGTATTACAGCCTGAATTTAAAATGAATTAAATGTAGAAAAAAACATTCCCTGACCTACACACAATACCCCATAATGTCAAAGTGGAATGACACTAATCATACTTTATTATTAAAAATGAAAAGCTGAAATGTCGAGTCAAGTATTCAACCCCTTTGTTATGGCAAGCCTAAATAAGTTCAGGAGTAAAAATGTGCTGAACCAAGTCACATAATAAGTTGCATGGAATCTGTATGCAATAATAGTGTACCCCACACATGCAATTATCTGTAAGATCCCTGTCGAGCAGTGAATTTTAAACACAGATTCAACGACAAAGACCAGGAGGTTTTCCAATGCCTCGCAAAGAAAGGGCACATATTGGTAGATGGGTAAAAAAAAAGCACACTTTGAATATCCCTTTGAGCATGGTGAAGTTATTAATTACACTTTGGATGGTGTATCAACACACCCAGTCACTACAAAGATACAAGCGTCCTTCCTAACTCAGTTGCCGGAGAGGAAGGAAACTGCTCAGGTATTTTATTGCCGTCTGTAGTAAAGCAGAAAATATGACATCTGTGGTATGAGATTGGGTTATGACGGAGAGAGAGAGACAGAGAGTGCTACGTCCTCTAAATAACTTTTTCCCTCAGTCCATCCTCATACTCATCCTTCTGCTACATCTCATCTCGCTCATCTCATCTCTTCTATTCTCTCTCTTTTTCTTTTTCTTTTTTTCTGAACCAAATCCACAGTCCTCCATCTCACCTCTTTTATCAATTCGCCCACAGTGTCTACCAAGTCCTATCTATCTACTGTTCACACGTTCTGTTCCGACCCTGCTCTGCTGCTTCAGCTCCACTCTCCTCCTACAGGATTCACAAACAAAAACAATCGTCCACAAAACTCAGTTTTGAACAATCATTTGTTATTTCATATCCCGATAGATCTCATAGTTGGTGCTGTTACGGTGACTGTATTACTGCCACACTGGCAGTAACAAGTCATGACCGCAGTCAAATTCCATGTGACCGTTTAGTCATGGTAACTAGGCTTCTCCAAGCTCTACATGCTACTGATGGTCATTAGTAGCCTACCTTCTCAACTTTCCTCATAATAAGCACATTGTTTCTCTTTACAACAGGAGCATAGCCTACCTGGTTGGCAAGGTGCATGATAATGGTCCATTCTAAATCAAAACTGATTTCACACATATTATTTAGTATATGTAAAGACAAGATTATATTAAGAATAGTCTAATGGGTGACAATATTAGCCTATCACTTGTGAATGATGTATTATCACTTGTGAATGATGCCCAGGGTGTACAGCAGGGCAAGAAACAGCGCATGCCTTTTTTTCTTTTGCGACTTTATCAGATCATATGAAGCCTCGCCCATAGGCCGATATGTTTAGATAAGGTTTGTATCACAACTAAAGTGGCCAAATAACATATAAAAATTAAGCATATTAATCCGCTTTACAATCGGTGTAGAGAATAAATGGGATACACAGGTCGCGTTTGAGTTTCAAATTTGGGGAAGATAGTTTTCACCATAACAATGCATCTTTCTAATAAAGCATTACATGCATTTGCGGTCACTTTTGAGAACAGTCTTTTCCCACTAATTGATTGCATTTTGGAACATTCACGCTTTTAGCATTGTTGCGCTTATAATGTGAAGAAATAGCCTAATAGCAGTGGTGTAAATTACTTCAGTAAAAATACTTTAAAGTACTACTTAAGTAGTTTTTTAGTCCATCTGTACTTTACTATTTCTATTTTTGACAACTTTTCCTTCACTATATTCCTGAAGAAAATAAAGTACTTTTTACTCCAGAAATGTTCATTGACACCAAAAGTACTTATTACATTTTGAATGCTTAGCAGGACAGGGAAATGGTTCAATTCACACACTTATCAAGAGAACATCCCTGGGCATCCCTACTGCCTCTGATCTGGCGGACTCACTAAACCCAAATGCTTTGATGTTTGAGTGTTGGAGTGTGCCCCTGGCTATCCGTAAATTTAAAAAACAAGAACAATTGTGCCATCTGATTTGCTTAATATAAGGAATGTTAATTCCTTAATGATTTATACTTTTACTTTTGAGCAATTACATTTACTTTTGATAATGAAATAGATTTAAATCCAAATACTTTTACTCAAGTGGTATTTTACTGGGTGACTTTCACTTTTACTTGAGTAATTAAGGTATCTTTACTTTTACTCAAGTATGACAATTGGGTCCATTTTCCACCACTGCCTAATAGTTTATCAACATTTTAAGCTAAACATTCTGATCTGTTGCATCAGCCTCATTGCTATTAAAAGTTTTTTTTTATGCTAGTGGATGTATTAATTTGGGATCTATCGAATCCCACAACTGTTCAACATATATTTGGAATATTTATTTCTTGCACAGAAGACGAAGTTGACCAATAGAATATGTCAAATTTTGTACTATGGGGGATAATAGATTGACATAGGCTACTGCTTTTTGCTGTTTGTTACTCATCTTGTTGGCTGACAAAAAGTAAACGTGGCCAGTTCCTCTAACATCTTCAATATGCGCCTTGCCGTTGTGTCTCTGATGTTTCTGTCTTCACTTGTAGCCTACTTAGCTGCGAGAAGGACACGATCAAGTGATGGGCATTGGCTAATAAGAATTGAGATATCTGAGAGAGCCATGTATGTGAGTGAGAGGTGCTTCGGAGCAAGGCAGTTGGGAGAAGGGAATTACAATGATTATAATCAGCTTAAGGGCACAAATGCCACTTTGACTGCAAAAGTCATGGATTTCTTAGGGGGCATTATGGCCACACAAGGGGGATGCCGACGAGAAATTTGAGGCCTGGTGAGAATATTATCAAGTGCTTGTATAATTGTGAATGAGAGACTGATGAAGTGTGTGCAGCCTGCGCAAAAAAAAACAAATCATGCCTTCAAAGCAACTTTTTTCAAATCATCATTAGAGTCATATCATGCACCCTTAGAATTGGTAAAAAATCTAAACATACAGCCCAACATTTGTATCACAACTAAAGTTGCATAAATTACTCTAAATTAAGAATATAGTTAACCTCTCAACACAGAATAGCTGCATGTGCGCACTTCCTTGGAAATCATTTGTAGAAAATATCCTTCCTATTTTATTTATCTATGTTCAATTGTATTCTTCATACAATATAATAATAAAAAATAATGCCACGGAATTATAAGCAAATCTTGTCCGCTAAATGAACTGGTGTAGGCCACAGCCATATCCTGGCATAGCCAGATCAGGACCTAATATAAGGACAACTCTAGAGTATGTTCTTCTGAAATAGACTACATCATGTATTTTTCGACCCGTCTAAAATAAATCATGGATTTCCTGTGATGGTGTAGGGCTATATTAAATGGATTTATTATACTTTTTAAAATGTGGACGTTCCAAAGGTCCTCCTCAGTGTTTATTTTAATTAATGGTCAATTACCATGAGACCGGCAGTTAAAATTTCATGACCGCCACAGCCCTGCCTCAGAGTATTATTACTTAAATATATGTATATTTCTTCTTGTCACTGTGCCAAGCCATTCAGCTTCATTGACTCAATGATCTATACTATAGATGGCATCTATAGATGCCAGAGCAAATAGCTATTAAGACAATCTATATGGCTCCTTCCTATAGAGCCCTTATCTGTAGATAGAGATAGATTGAAATGTGAATGAGGACTAAAGAGGGTAGAGATGCGAGAGCTCCACTTCCCAAACTCGGTGAAATGGTAATCAAACTTTTATCAGATCACAGACCATCTAATTAAAAAATCACAGTCCCCCCCCCCCCCCCCCCCTCAAAGCACATTTCATAAATCGTGCAAGGTTTCCTGACTGAGGCAGCACATCCCTCCTCTTTAAAACAACAGGCCCCTGGGTGTGGAATTTAGGCTCTAATTATTCCAGTAATGACCCCAGAAGAGTCTACACATTAAAGATAATACATTGAAATTTATGGAAATCCTAATTAGCTGCATAGAAGTAGAACGGAGCAATCTGAGAAGGACTCATTAATGACATCTCATGCAAGTAGAAAAATAAAAGGGGGGTCTCTCTAACTCTCTCTCTCTCTCTCTCTCTGTCTCTCTCTCTCTCTCCCCTCTCTTTCTCTCTCTCTCTCTCTCTCTCTCTCCCCCTCTCTCTCTCTCTCTCTCTCTCTCTCCCCCTCTCTCTCTCTCTCTCTGTATGTGTGTGAGATCGAGCAGCGAGATGAGATTTTCTTGCAAAGCACAATTAACTATATCACTGCTAGGCATTCTGGAATCTGATTAGCCCAACGAGCGGTGGGGATTTACGCGTCATGACGACGAGACGGCAAATAGAGAGAAGGCTTACTAAATGCTTATTAAAGACATGCGTGGGAGGTTGAGGAGTGTTACTAACTGTTGACTCACACACACTCCCCCAGGTCAACTCTAGTCTTCTTTTAGCGTTGCACAGTGCACAAAGTTTAGTCTTCCTAAATCACCATAGAGTCCTCCATGGAGTCCTCGTAAAACAGTTACCTGCCACAGATGACGTCACCTGCAGGATGATAGATCTGATTTGTGCCACACACAATAAAAAACGTAGGACCTCACTGTCCCCTGGAGGGGGGATGACAGACGCTCTATCTTTCCAAAAACAGCAGGCTGCCCGGTTTATACAGAGAGAAGAGTAGGATGATGACATTGAATCAACCTGGAAAACGGATTGGATTTGCATTTTTCGTTGATTTTACGTGGAATTCAACCAATCAAAACTAAACCTTGAACTGATGTCTGTGTCCAGTGGGACGGCTGCATATTCCCACAAGGATTAATTTATATACACAGTCTGTCAACTGCGTTGTGAGGTCCTGAGCAGTGTGTGTGTGTGTGTGTGTGTGTGTGTGTGTGTGTGTGTGTGTGTGTGTGTGTGTGTGTGTGTGTGTGTGTGTGTGTGTGTGTGTGTGTGTGTCTGGGTAAAGGTAAATCTACTGTATGTGTGCATGTCTTGTGCATCAGTGTGTGTCTGTGCTCTGGAAACCAGCACAGGTCTGACAGATTGATAGTAAGCCAGAGAACACACGCACACGCACGCACACGCACACACACACACACACACACACACACATACACACACACACACACACACACTGCTGAGTTGAATTTCAATTTCACAAACATGTAATATGTACTATACCCACAAATATATCCAACATAACAGATCCTGAATGGAAATGTATCCAACAAAACAGATCCTGAATGGAAATGTATCCAACATAATAGTTCCTGAATGGAAATGTATCCAACATAATAGTTCCTGAATGGAAATGTATCCAACATAACAGATCCTGAATGGAAATGTATCCAACATAACAGATCCTGAATGGAAATGTATCCAACATAACATATCCTGAATGGAAATGTATCCAACAAAACAGATCCTGAATGGAAATGTATCCAACATAATAGTTCCTGAATGGAAATGTATCCAACATAACATATCCTGAATGGAAATGTATCCAACATCAAGGTCTGTAACATAATGAGCATGTGGGTTGAAGAAACCACATTAACCAATAGTCTAGTCCCAATTAAATGTTGAAACAAATATCATCCCTTCTTATTTTAACAACCCTGGCCTGTAAAACATTTCTGATACTGTGTGACAGTTTTCACTCAATGATGAAGACAGAGGTGGTGTGGGAAAAGGATGAAGTTGCCCTTAAATGCTGATCTGGGGTCAGTTTAGAATTTCCCCCACTAATGGTTAAGGTTAGGATTGGGGAAGCTGCTCCTAGATCTGTACCTGGGGAAACTTCAACCCGGAGTAGTGGTGTGGTACTTACTGGATAGAGTTCTCGATGCGGGTGATGGTGAGGAAGGCAGCCAGGTTGGCCGTGTAGGAGGAGATGACGATTAGAGCAAAGAGCCACCATACCCCCATCATCATCCTCGTGGCCAGGGTGGTATACGGAACTTCACCACCTGAAAATAAGACCAGGACAACAGAGACAAGAGGTTAAAGTCAGCCAAATGTCAGGTGTGGTTGTGCATAATTAACGTTTTCCACAAGGGAAGATATTTCACTTTTCAAACGCAAGACAACATCCATTCAAGTCAGACTTTCCAGTGCGCGTGGACTGGACACAATATTTTTCCAACTCTGTTTTCTTCCATTCTTCACATTTTCATAAGGAGACAGATGTGTGCTGTATGTAGAGTGAGTATGTCCTCAGCCAGGCAGCTCAAACAAGGCTAGAGCACATCTGTTTTGTTCTCTGTATTGATGCAAAAACCTTTCCTTGGCGCTGGAGGGGAGGGAAAGGGGAGTCTCTGCCTAGAAAAGACAGCCCCGGCTCCATGATGGATCTGTAGAACTGAAGCCTCGTCTTTATTGAAGCCTGTTCAAAATTAGCCTCATTTATCCTTGTAGCTCGCAGATCATTGTGCTCGCATGTGGAATAAGTGCCAGGCATTTCAATCCCTTCAGCAAAGACTTCATCAAATATTTGACACCCACTCTATCCAGTGCCGTCCTCTGGGTTTATCTGTCTTATGAAGGAAATGTTCAGTTGACATGAGCTCATATTGCCCGAAGGCTGTGTGTGTTCTGTTTAAATGTTGTTGCTATTGTAGAGTAGTTTAAATATTCTTAAATGTACCCCGATTTTCATTTTCATAGTTCATTTGCTTGAGTTTCTTAGAATATTCTTTAGTCATAAGATGAAGTAGGGGAGGAGAACAAACCCCTCTTTAATTGATTTAAAATAGAAGTGAAACATCATGGTGAAGTTATTTAGTAATGTAAAAACAAAAAAACACTACTTGCAAAAAATACTTTTGACAAATGTACATTCTCTTCTGACTCATAATACCCCTGTCTATGTTATATTTATGTACTCTTGTCTGTATATTTCAGTTATTGTATTGTGTATTATTGTTCAATGAACAATAATAGTTTAAATGTTATTTTGTGCTTTGACTGTATGTTTGGTTTTCATACAACACAAGTGATTGTTTTGTACTTAGAAAGGAGAAGGCCCACAAAGTCAAGTTCCTTATCATGTCTCTTCCTTGATAAAAGACATGCTTTGGGTTTTTCCAATCGGGTGTTCTTGACTAAAATATTCTGACCCTGAAGAAGGCACAGTGATGCTGAAACATTGGTAATTTACCCAATAAATGACTGGGAGTTTATATATGGAGTGTGCAACTCTCTATATTTTTATAGTTTATAGTTTACCTCCACACACAAACAAATGATTGGTGTGCGCCAGCTCATGTTTTTTACTTTACAAAAAAAAGTAGTCCCCTGAAGATCCTGCTCCCATAGTGCCCTGAAGATCATGCTCCCATAGTCCCCTGAAGATCCTGCTCCCATAGTCCCCTGAAGATCATGCTCCCATAGTCCCCTGAAGATCATGCTCCCATAGTGCCCTGAAGATCATGCTCCCATAGTCCCCTGAAGATCATGCTCCCATAGTCCCCTGAAGATCCTGCTCCCATAGTCCCCTGAAGATCATGCTCCCATAGTCCCCTGAAGATCATGCTCCCATAGTGCCCTGAAGATCATGCTCCCATAGTCCCCTGAAGATCATGCTCCCATAGTCCCCTGAAGATCACGCTCCCATAGTCCCCTGAAAATCATGCTCCCATAGTCCCCTGAAAATCATGCTCCCATAGTCCCCTGAAGATCATGCTCCCATAGTCCCCTGAAGATCACGCTCCCATAGTCTCCTGAATATCATGCTCCCATTGTCTCCTGAAGATCATGCACCCATTGTCTCCTGAAGATCACGCTCCCATAGTCTCCGGAATATCATCCACCCATAGTCTCCTGAATATCATTCTCCCATAGTCTCCTGAAGATCTTGCTCCCATAGTACCCTGAAGATCTTGCTCCATTGTCTTCTGAATGCTATTCATATCCTCTTGTTTCCATTTTGGTGGGACACAATATGATACATTCAATGGAACCCGTCCATCATTTCTGACATACACTAAAGGAATCATGAACCATATCTAGACAGTAACGTATACAGTCATAAATCACAGAAGTCCCCTCCAGTAGGGACTGTCACATTAGGAAAAAGGGATGTGGATCAATCTGCTAGAGACGGCTTTTTAGAGCTTTTGAGTATGAAAGCATTTGTTACCTAGACAAAGCCATAACACTGGATGCCCATTCATTCAAAGCCAGCTGGTCTTGTTCCTTGGGGTTGGATGGATAATAACAGCGATTGGCATGCTGCTCACCTTTTTGCATAACAATCTCCATGTGTGACGTAATAGTGTTCGAAATAAAACCAATTCCGGATTGCTATGTTGAGATTGTCTCAAGTCTGTTTAGCTAGCCAATCAGCAAGCTAGCATACCATTTGCTATGGCTAGGCGGTTTGTAAACAGTGTGTGTTACTATAGCTACAGCCACAATAGCCAGACTGATGGGGTTCAAATAGGACAGCAAAAAGTTCACTGTTCCACGTAGGGAATCAATGTGAATGCAATCCATTTGGATCATAACGGTCTCTCGTGAAAGCCCCTTATGTTCACATGGCAAAAGAGTGCAGATATGCTTGTCCATTACATTAGCTTGAATAAAACCCAGACGGACGGCTCATCCTCGGCTGGGTGGGGATTATAACAGCGAGGGAGACTATTTGGTGGATTCTCAGTGTGAACGGGAAAAGAGATAACTTCAGGGGAGAGCTAAGGCCTGCCAGGGAGAGAGAGATTGCAATGGCAGGGGGACGCAGTCATAGGATGTTGATCTTTCAAAAATGAGCCAGAGTGTAATGAAACTTCTATCAGGGAGTCCTGCGTCTCGGTTCAAAGCCACCCTGCTATGAACAGAAAATGAGCTGCTCCATTTTCACCAGGTTCTCCTTGTCTGCCTTTGATTTCCAGCCAGGCTAGAGCCAATGCTACTCCTCCCAGGTCTCTCTCTCTCTCTCTCGCTCTCCATGCATATACATGCACATAGATTCAAACAATTCATTCTGTAAACAGTATACATCTGTATAGAGAAAGAGAGAAATAATGAGGACACGTGTGGTGATTTGTTAAACTCAGCTCCAACCTAAAACACAGTGGAGGCGGCGATCAAAGTCATGCTCCTAATGCTTCAACATGTTTGCCCAGGCAACACCATTACCCTTCCTGCTTTTACCTCATTGTACACAGAGCTAGCTTGGAAAATATTTTCCCAAAGTGAGTCCAAGGAGAATGGCTGTTTTATGATGGTCACAATGCCAGTCAAGGAGTTCACATCGCACTAAAAAGCATCCTTTAAGGTCAGCCGCACGGTCCTGACAGTGCAGACAGGACACTCATCCCAAAGTGGATTTCCAATCCAAGGGGAAAAGCCATGAAACACTGTGAAGAGCCTTTCATGGCTGTTGGAATGCTTGTAAATATATCTAAAGGTGAATGGGGAGGCCATTATGCTGCTAACTCTGAATGGAGAAGCCATTCTGCTCCTAACTCTGACTGGAGATGCCATTCTGCTTCTAACTCTGAATGGAGAAGCCTTTCTGCTTCTAACTCTGACCGGAGACGCCATTCTGCTCCTAACTCTGACTGGAGATGCCATTCTGCTCCTAACTCTGAATGGAGAAGCCATTCTGCTTCTAACTCTGAATGGAGAAGCCATTCTGCTCCTAACTCTGAATGGAGAAGCCATTCTGCTTCTAACTCTGAATGGAGAAGCCATTCTGCTTCTAACTCTGAATGGAGAAGCCATTCTGCTCCTAACTCTGACTGGAGATGCCATTCTGCTTCTAACTCTGAATGAAGAAGCCATTCTGCTCCTAACTCTGAATGGAGAAGCCATTCTGCTTCTAACTCTGATTGGAGACGCCATTCTGCTCCTAACTCTCCTAACTCTGAATGGAGAAGCCATTCTGCTCCTAACTCTAATTGGAGACGCCATTCTGCTCCTAACTCTCCTAACTCTGAATGGAGAAGCCATTCTGCTCCTAACTCTCCTAACTCTGACTGGAGATGCCATTCTGCTCCTAACTCTGATTGGAGACGCCATTCTGCTCCTAACTCTCCTAACTCTGAATGGAGAAGCCATTCTGCTCCTAACTCTGAATGGAGAAGCCATTCTGCTTCTAACTCTGAATGGAGAAGCCATTCTGCTCCTAACTCTGAATGGAGAAGCCATTCTGCTTCTAACTCTGAATGGAGAAGCCATTCTGCTTCTAACTCTGAATGGAGAAGCCATTCTGCTTCTAACTCTGAATGGAGATGCCATTCTGCTCCTAACTCTCCTAACTCTGACTGCAAAAGCCATTCTGCTCCTAACTCTGAATGGAGATGCCATTCTGCTCCTAACTCTCCTAACTCTGACTGCAAAAGCCATTCTGCTCCTAACTCTGAATGGAGATGCCATTCTTCTCCTAACTCTGACTGGAGATGCCATTCTTCTCCTAACTCTGACTGGAGATGCCATTCTTCTCCTAACTCTGAATGGAGATGCCATTCTTCTCCTAACTCTGACTGGAGATGCCATTCTGCTCCTAACTCTGAATGGAGATGCCATTCTTCTCCTAACTCTGACTGGAGATGCCATTCTGCTCCTAACTCTGAATGGAGAAGCCATTCTGCTTCTAACTCTGAATGGAGAAGCCATTCTGCTTCTAACTCTGAATGGAGAAGCCATTCTGCTTCTAACTCTGAATGGAGACGCCATTCTGCTCCTAACTCTCCTAACTCTGACTGGAGAAGCCATTCTGCTTCTAACTCTGAATGGAGAAGCCATTCTGCTTCTAACTCTGAATGGAGAAGCCATTCTGCTTCTAACTCTGAATGGAGAAGCCATTCTGCTTCTAACTCTGAATGGAGACGCCATTCTGCTCCTAACTCTGATTGGAGATGCCATTCTTCTCCTAACTCTAACTGGAGACGCCATTCTGCTCCTAACTCTGACTGGAGATGCCATTCTGCTCCTAACTCTGAATGGAGATGCCATTCTTCTCCTAACTCTGACTGGAGATGCCATTCTTCTCCTAACTCTGACTGGAGATGCCATTCTTCTCCTAACTCTGACTGGAGATGCCATTCTTCTCCTAACTCTGACTGGAGATGCCATTCTTCTCCTAACTCTGACTGGAGATGCCATTCTTCTCCTAACTCTAACTGGAGACGCCATTCTGCTCCTAACTCTGACTGGAGATGCCATTCTGCTCCTAACTCTGACTGGAGATGCCATTCTTCTCCTAACTCTGACTGGAGATGCCATTCTTCTCCTAACTCTGACTGGAGATGCCATTCTTCTCCTAACTCTGACTGGAGATGCCATTCTTCTCCTAACTCTGACTGGAGATGCCATTCTTCTCCTAACTCTGACTGAAGGGGAAGAAAAGGCAAATGAAAAAAAAGAAAAGAAGGCCATGTAGTCATAGTGTTCAGGACTGGAACACCACAACACTACATTAGTAGTCATAGTGTTCAGGACTGGAACACCACAACACTACATTAGTAGTCATAGTGTTCAGGACTGGAACACCACAACACTACATTAGTAGTCATAGTGTTCAGGACTGGAACACCACAACACTACATTAGTAGTCATAGTGTTCAGGACTGGAACACCACAACACTACATTAGTAGTCATAGTGTTCAGGACTGGAACACCACAACACTACATTAATAGTCATAGTGTTCAGGACTGGAACACCACAACACTACATTAGTAGTCATAGTGTTCAGGACTGGAACACCACAACACTGCATTAGTAGTCATAGTGTTCAGGACTGGAACACCACAACACTACATTAGTAGTCATAGTGTTCAGGACTGGAACACCACAACACTACATTAGTAGTCATAGTGTTCAGGACTGGAACACCACAACACTACATTAGTAGTCATAGTGTTCAGGACTGGAACACCACAACACTACATTAGTAGTCATAGTGTTCAGGACTGGAACACCACAACACTACATTAGTAGTCATGTTGTTCAGGACTGGAACACCACAACACTACATTAGTAGTCATAGTGTTCAGGACTGGAACACCACAACACTACATTAGTAGTCATAGTGTTCAGGACTGGAACACCACAACACTACATTAGTAGTCATAGTGTTCAGGACTGGAACACCACAACACTACATTAGTAGTCATAGTGTTCAGGCCTGGAACACCACAACACTACATTAGTAGTCATGCTGTTCAGGCCTGGAACACCACAACACTACATTAGTAGTCATGCTGTTCAGGCCTGGAACACCACAACACTACATTAGTAGTCATAGTGTTCAGGACTGGAACACCACAACACTACATTAGTAGTCATGCTGTTCAGGCCTGGAACACCACAACACTACATTAGTAGTCATGCTGTTCAGGCCTGGAACACCACAACACTACATTAGTAGTCATAGTGTTCAGGACTGGAACACCACAACACTACATTAGTAGTCATAGTGTTCAGGACTGGAACACCACAACACTACATTAATAGTCATAGTGTTCAGGACTGGAACACCACAACACTACATTAGTAGTCATGTTGTTCAGGACTGGAACACCACAACACTACATTAGTAGTCATAGTGTTCAGGACTGGAACACCACAACACTACATTAGTAGTCATAGTGTTCAGGACTGGAACACCACAACACTGCATTAGTAGTCATAGTGTTCAGGACTGGAACACCACAACACTGCATTAGTAGTCATAGTGTTCAGGCCTGGAACACCACAACACTACATTAGTAGTCATAGTGTTCAGGACTGGAACACCACAACACTACATTAGTAGTCATAGTGTTCAGGACTGGAACACCACAACACTACATTAGTAGTCATAGTGTTCAGGACTGGAACACCACAACACTACATTAGTAGTCATAGTGTTCAGGACTGGAACACCACAACACTACATTAGTAGTCATAGTGTTCAGGACTGGAACACCACAACACTACATTAGTAGTCATGCTGTTCAGGCCTGGAACACCACAACACTACATTAGTAGTCATAGTGTTCAGGACTGGAACACCACAACACTACATTAGTAGTCATAGTGTTCAGGACTGGAACACCACAACACTACATTAGTAGTCATAGTGTTCAGGACTGGAACACCACAACACTACATTAGTAGATGTGTGATAATATGAAGTGAGATAATTACAGACGTGTGATAATATGAAGTGAGATAATTACAGACGTGTGATAATATGAAGTGAGATAATTACAGACGTGTGATAATATGAAGTGAGATAATTACAGACGTGTGATAATATGAAGTGAGATAATTACAGACGTGTGATAATATGAAGTGAGATAATTACAGACGTGTGATAATATGAAGTGAGATAATTACAGACGTGTGATAATATGAAGTGAGATAATTACAGATGTGTGATAATATGAAGTGAGATAATTACAGACGTGTGATAATATGAAGTGAGATAATTACAGACGTGTGATAATATGAAGTTAGATAATTACAGACGTGTGATAATATGAAGTGAGATAATTACAGACGTGTGATAATATGAAGTGAGATAATTACAGACGTGTGATAATATGAAGTTAGATAATTACAGACGTGTGATAATATGAAGTGAGATAATTACAGACGTGTGATAATATGAAGTGAGATAATTACAGATGTGTGATAATATGAAGTGAGATAATTACAGACGTGTGATAATATGAAGTGAGATAATTACAGACGTGTGATAATATGAAGTGAGATAATTACAGACGTGTGATAATATGAAGTTAGATAATTACAGACGTGTGATAATATGAAGTGAGATAATTACAGACGTGTGATAATATGAAGTGAGATAATTACAGACGTGTGATAATATGAAGTTAGATAATTACAGACGTGTGATAATATGAAGTGAGATAATTACAGACGTGTGATAATATGAAGTGAGATAATTACAGATGTGTGATAATATGAAGTAACCCAAAATGACCACTACATGTAATTTTATAAAATCCCCCCCAAAACTTGAAAGTTACAAAAATTCTGGAAGTTTACTAGGTAGACTTCTAACGTTTCCAGTAATATACCCTCCCTTTGCAACTCTATCTGCACTTGACATCTGCCATGGAAAGAATGATTCTTATACAATTCCTCTGGTTCTCAAGTATATGTGACAACTACATCGACACTACCTTCAAAATATCACTGATGCTGTTACTGTATATACAAGCTTTCTTTACGGTTTTATGTTTAACAGAAAGGTTAGCCTCATAAAGAGAAAACACACTATTAGGTTTTATGCAAGTCAAAAAAAGAATGATCTCTCACTGTGCTATTTGCCTTAGTTTTGCTTTGAGCGAAATTAGCAGGAACAGAGCATAATATAACAGTACATTAATAAAATATACAAGCACTGGTTGCTTTGACACAGGAAATATCTTCCCTCTCCAATTCTGACACTCAGCAGTTAAAGTCAACTTCAAAAAAATGCTTTAATGCTACTGGTGCAGAACATTCAAAGGTTTATAGTAGTTACCTTGTAAAGCTTTAAATCTCAGAGGCGCCTGGAGAGCCTGAGATTGTAGTTCCTGATGAGTGCTGTTAGGTTTATTTATTTATTTCCTTTCTTTTCAAGAGTGCCCTGGTGATAAATAACTTAAGGAAAACACGCCGGCCGAGCTGGGGACTTCCTCTGCATGTCGCCTTTATTTTCCTGGCACCAAGCCAAACCGGCGGGTTCCGTGTGATTGCAATTTATTCAACCCATCAAGTATCCCATTATGAGGCTAGCTGCCAAATAACGCCATCAATTTGCATACAGTTTACGCTTGAAGCCCAGTTCTCGCTCTCAAAGTGCTATCTCACCACGCAGCCACCCTGGACATTTCAACTGTGGTAAATCGTCTGAATAAAGAAATATAGGATAAAGGACGAGTCAGAGGTGATCTCGACAGTTGCAGCTGCCAGGATGAAAGCACAAGGGTTTCCTGGCACGAGAATCGAGCCGATAACGTCGGGACACGTCCCACAGTCGCCAAAGGGAGCTATCGAATCTGTATAATCTGCAGTGGAAGCAGCACCTCATCCTGAGCCAGGATTACCTCTTTTACATGACGCTAACTTATTGTCAAGTGGGTTTATGCTGGTGGTTGTGTGTCGGCCTCTGTGTGTCTAAGATTGAGTACTATAATAGTATGTACATGTATTACCAAGGACCGACAAAAAAAGCTATATTTCATTATTATACTACTGAACATGCTGTAGTACTTGTTCACATTATGATAATGTCCGGTTTCACCTTTGATCCAAACAAATAGCTATCGCTCTCATCGCGGTTGGGCCTGGCTGCATCATTGTAAGTAATGAGGAGGGGGTGAATGTTGTGGAATTAGCCTGTTTGAATGTTGTGGCAGCCATTCATATGTGAGGTAATCTATTCCTCGATAAATGTGTCACGGCATCGCTAGGCCCCAAGAGTTATTACTTTCATCAGATTCCCCGAACTCAGGAAGTAATGTGCAGAAGAAAGGAAATGAATGTTGTTTTGTAATATATGCTTGTTCAATTCACACCACATCGCGACGGCAAGGTGCTTTTGTGTCTCATTCACTGAGAAACCATTTTAGCACCCTGTAAAGCAAATTCCTTTTTTAAAAGATAACCTGCCTCCTCAGAGATGGTATCAGGGGCAAATCAATTTGAAAGCCATCAAATGACTTCCTGGCACTGCTCTGTGATACAGGGCATGTCTAAACACTGACATTTGGAAAGTATTCAAACCCCTTGACTTTTTCCACATTTTGTTACGTTACAGCCTTATTCTAAAATAGATTAAATCGTTTTTTCCCCCTCATGAATCTACGCATAATATCCTATAATGACAAAGCATAAACAGGTGTTAAGACATTTTTGCAAATTTGAAAAAAAATAAATGGAATATCACATTTACATAAGTATTCATACCCTTTACTCAGTACTTTGTTGAAGCCCTTTTGGCAGCGATTACAGCCTCTCGTCGTCTTGGGTATAACGCTGCAAGCTTTGCTTCTTCCAGACAAGACGCTTGGCATTCAGGCCAAAGAGATGAATCTTGGTTTCATCAGACCAGATAATCTTGTTTCTCATGATCTGAGAGTCCTTTAGGTGCCTTTTGGCAAACTCCAAGCAGGCTGTCATGTGCCTTTTACTGGTCACTTTACCATAAAGGCCTGATTGGTGGAGTGCTGCAGAGATGGTTGTCCTTCTGGAAAGTTCTCCCATTTTCCACAGAGGAACTCTGGAGCTCTGTCAGAGTGACCATCAGGGTCCGGGTGGCCAGTTCTAGGAAGAGTCTTGGTGGTTCCAAACTTCTTCCATTTAAGAATGATGGAAGCATTGTGCTCTTGGGGACCTTTAAAGCTGCATTAATGTTTTGGTACCCATCCCCAGATCTGTTCCTCGACACAATCCTGTCTCGGAGCTCTATGGACAATTCCTTCGACCTCCTGGCTTGGTGTTTGCTCTGGCATGCACTGTCAACTGTGGGACCTTATATATAAAGTTGTATGCCTTTCCAAATCATGTCCAATCTATTGAATTTACCACAGGTGGACTCCATTCAAGTTGTAGAAACATCTCAAGGATGATCAATGGAAACAGGACGCACCTGAGCTCAATTTCGAGTCCTATAGCATATATACTGAGGTAAATACGTGTTTTTTTTTTTAAATTACACTTTTTTTTCGAGAAACCTGTTTTTGCTTTGTCATTATCAGTGTAGTGTGTGCAAATTGATGAGGGATTTTTATTTATTTAATCAGTTTTAGAATGTAACGTAACAAAATTTGGAAAAAGGGAAGGGGTCTGAATACTTTCTGAATGTCCTTTATACAGTGCCTTGCAAACGTATTAATAACCCCCCTTGACGTTTTTCCTATTTTGCTGCATTACAACCTGTAATTGAAATGGATTTGTATTTGTGTTTCATGTAATGGACATACACAAAATAGTCCAAATTGGTGAAGTGGAATTAAAAATAAATAAATAAAAACAAAAAGTGGTGTGTGCATATGTTTTCACCCCCTTTGCTATGAAGCCCTTAAATAAGATCTGGTGCAACCAATTACCTTCAGAAGTCACATTATTCGTTAAACAATTAGTTAAATCCAAGTGTCACATGATGTGTCACATGATCTCAGTGTATATACATACACCTGTTCTGAAAGGCCCAGAGTCTGCAACACCATTAAGCAAGGGGCAACACCAAGCAACCGGCACCTTGAAGACCAAGGAGCTCTCCAAACAGGTCAGGGACAAAGTTGTGGAGAAGTACCGATCAGGGTTGGGTTATAAAAAAATATCAGAAACTTTGAACAGCCTACAGAGCACCATTAAATCCATTATAAAAAAATTGAAAGAAAATGGCACCACAACAAACCTGCCAAGAGAGGGCCGCCCACCAAAACTCACGGACCAGGCAAGGAGCTGGGCTTTACAGAAGGGTGTCCAGAAAAATAAAGAAATAAGCAAACATGTTTGGTGTTCGCCAAAAGGTACATGGGAGACTTCCCAAACATATGGAAGAAGGTACTCTGGTCAGCTGAGACTAAAATTGAGCCTTTTGGCCATCAAGGAAAACTATGTCTGGCGCAAATCCAACACCTCTCATCACCCTGAGAATACCATCCCCACAGTGAAGCATGGTGGTGGCAGCATCATGCTGTGGGGATGTTTTTCATCGGCAGGGACTGGGAAACTGGTCAGAATTGAAGGAATGATGGAAATACAAAATACAGGGAAATTCTTGAGAGAAACCTGTTTCAGTCTTCCAGAGATTTGAGATTGGGACGGAGGTTCACCTTCCAGCAGGACAATGACCTTACGCATACTGCTAAAGCAATACTTGAGTGGTTTAAGGGGAAACATTTAGATGTCTTGGAATGGCCTAGTCAAAAGCTCAGACCTCAATCAAATTGAGAATCTGTGGTATGACTTAAAGATTGCTGTACACCAGCGGAACCCATCCAACTTGAAGGAGCTGGAGCAGTTTAGCCTTGAAGAATGGTTAAAAATCCCAGAGGCTAGATGTGCCAAGCTTATAGAGACATACCCCAAGAGACTTGCAGCTGTAATTGCTGCAAAAAGTGGCTCTACAAAGTATTGACTTTGGGGGGTGAATCGTTACGCACGCTCAAGTTTTCTTTTTTTTGGTCTTATTTCTTGTTTGTTTCACACAAAAAAATATTTTGCATCTTCAAAGTGGTAGGCATGTTGTGTAAATCAAATGATCCAAATCCCCCCAAAATCTATTGTTACTCCAGGTTGTAAGGCAACAAAATAGGAAAAATGCCAAGGGGGTTGAATACTTTTGCAAGCCACTGTACAGTATGACTGGAGGTGAATGAAGAAGCAGTTTTCAATATAATGGAGGAGACATATGGGCTTCTGCACACACAGCTAAGAAACAAATTCACACAACACACACAGCTAAGAGCTCCCACAAGGCAAATTCCCACAACTAAACACACACACACAGCTAAGAGCTCCCGCTTGACAAACTCACACAACTAAACACACACACAGCTAAGAGCTCCTGCAAGACAAATTCACACAACAAAACACACACACAGCTAAGAGCCCCCACGAGACAAACTTTCACAACTGAACACACACAGCTAAGAGTTCCTGCAAGACAAACTCACACAGCTAAGAGCTCCTGCTTGACAAACTCACACAACTAAACAAACACACAGCTAAGAGCTCCCGCAAGACAAACTCACACAGCTAAGAGATCCCGCAAGACAAAATCATACAACTAAACACACACACAGCTAAGAGCTCCCGCGAGACAAACTCACACAACTAAACACACACAAGAATGCCCCCCCCCCCCACACACACACACGCAAACACACATATAACAAACATATACTGTAGCTGGGGTAAACAGTGTGATCACATTACAACTGAATTATCATATTCATTCATGGATCGCTCAGACGTGTCTCATCTCGAAGTGTGACTCTGGAAGAGCATAAAGGACGGAGAGCATCTCAGCTTCAGAATCAGAGCTGGGATGTATCCCAAATGGCACCTTATTTTATTTAGAGTGCACTACTTTTTGACCAGGGCCAATAGGGTTATGTAAAAAGTAGTGCACTATATGGGGCATAGGGTGTCAACCCTACTGTCATAATGAGTCATGTTCACAACATGACTGACTCAACATCCAATCAACAGACAGCCAGAAAAACAGATATTAACAAACATACTCAACAGAAGTAGCAAGATGGCACTGACAGACATAGTTTCCCTGTTCCTAGCTACTATCCAACTTTGCAGTATATATATAGAGAGAGATTTTATTTCTTGCATTATTTCCTCAGAATGTTTCTTGCATTATTATTTCAGCCGAAAATAACTGGATATTAGGTTGGCGATCACTCAACTGCATTTCGACCAGAAATGTGACTTTCCTGAATTGGATCCTTGGTTTGTCCCAGGGGCTGCTCTTAGACGCCGTCGGCGGAGAAGAGGAATACGGAGTGGGTTTTTAGTCCGACTCGGGAGCGTTGCATACCATCCACCGCTTCCGAGCATATTACTCTCTAATGTTCAGTCCCTGGATAATAAAGTAGGCGAGCTCAGAACGAGAATCTCCTTCCAGAGATACATCAGGGAGTCATCCCAAATAACTATCACTGTACACACCTTTTCTATTCATATACTGTCCATACTGTCTATACACACCATCATATACATATATATTTATAATTAGGAGTCTGACATTACCCGTCTTGATATGTCTTAATTCCTTTGTTTGAAGTTTTGGGATTTGTGTGTATTATTTTGTATTGTTAGGTATTATTACTGCACTGTTGGAGCTAGAATCATAAGCATTTCGCAGCACCTGCGATAAAATCTGAAAAATATGTGTATGCGACCGATAACATTTTATTTTATTTGGCATATTCTAACAGACATACAGTACTTCAAAATAAATATTCAAATGGCCCTCTTTCACCCAGCTTGATCTGCAGTAAACCAGTCTCATACGTGAAAGTCAACTCAATTTGACATTGAGAACGAATAAAATGATTGAAATTCAAATGATTCAATACTTGGGTTTCCAATTGAGACATTTCATCTAGAGTTAGTCCCTGCAATGCAGACTGGGGAGATATTAGACTCATTTCACATGGAAGGAACAGAGTTAATGTTTCACCCCTAGAAATAGAATTAATAGACAGGATATCTCCATTCAAGTTTACCAGTCAAATTGCCAGCGTCAGAGGTTCCAAGCCCATTCTATTCATTATATGTCTATGGTTTCACCACTGATAAGGTCTTAAGCCTGGTGAATGAAACCGTTCCTGAAACAGTTGATGGTCACAGGAGGAAGCCAGGCCTAATCTTCCCATATACTGTATAATCGATTCCACTGTATGGATACTGGAGCTCGAGAAAATATCATATGTTATACCTGCAGGGCTCACTGTATAACTGCCTAACACACTTCCTGACATTTTCACACCTTTTTGATTGCTTGATTCCATGAACATATGACAGAAAATTACATCGCACTGCTTCCAGGAACAGAAAGGAAATAGTTATGTTTCACATTACTCTAACGAGTAATGTATCGCTGAAAGGAGTGTTTGATTCCAAGAACATATTGTAGGACATGACTTCACACTATTTCTGAGAACATAGGGGAAACCCTCGGGGCAAAAATCCGACAAGACATCAAATTTAACACCTAATTTTGGTGGCTATTTAAATGAGTCCTCCCAAAACTCTAATTCAACTTGAAATAAACCAACCCTTGACATCCTGGTGTTAATTTGTCGTTAAAATTAGTTTATGTTGACCCGTTTTGGTGAATTCAATCAAAAAGCTTTGTGATTTCCGTCTGCAAATGAAAAATGCTCTATAAATTTAATTTATTATTATCATCATAACAAAATCCACTGACGTTCAACATCACCTTGTTGAAAAAACATGTTGATAGAACGTTGATTCAACATACTTGCCAGAGAAGATAGGTATATTTGTATTAATAAAACAAATGAATAAAACAAAATAAAACAAATTCATTTACATGTGCAGATGTTGATGAGGCAATAGAAGTGTACTATAACACTTGTACATCCCTTATCGCACACCATTTAAGTGAAGGGTGCTGTTAGAAGTCAAAGCAAAGTATTTTTAACCTGGCTGTACCTACGTCTGCCTTTAGCAGGTTGCTGTCTCATCACCGGTCCATAATCCTCAGGTTGCGGTCTCATTATTTTACATTTAGCAGACACTCCTCTCTAGATCAATTTACAGGCGCTATTAAGGCTAAGTGCCTTGCTCAAGGGCACATCGGCAGATTTTTCACCTAGTTGGCTCAGGGTTTCGAAACAGCGACCTTTCGGTTACTGGCCCAACACTCTTAAGCTAGGCTACCTACCGTCCGTCAGCACTAGTCTACAATCTCTGGCATGGTAGTTTTTAGCATGGCTGTCTTTAGTATGGCTGTCTTTAGTATGGCTGTTTTTAGTAGGGCTGTCTTTAGCATGGCTGTCTTTAGTATGGCTGTCTTTAGCATGGCTGTCTTTAGTAGGGCTGTCTTTAGCATGGCTGTCTTTAGTATGGCTGTCTTTAGCATGGCTGTCTTTAGTAGGGCTGTCTTTAGCATGGCTGTCTTTAGTATGGCTGTCTTTAGCATGGCTGTCTTTAGTAGGGCTGTCTTTAGCATGGCTGTCTTTAGTATGGCTGTCTTTAGCATGGCTGTCTTTAGTAGGGCTGTCTTTAGTATGGCTATCTTTAGTAGGGCTGTCTTTCGTAAGGCTGTCTTTAGCATGGCTGTCTTTAGCATGGCTGTCTTTAGTATGGCTATTTTCAGCATGGCTGTCTTTAGCATGGCTGTCTTTAGTAGGGCTGTCTTTAGCATGGTAGTCTTTAGCATGGCTGTCTTTAGCATGGTAGTCTTTAGTATGGCTGTCTTTAGAAGGGCTGTCTTTAGCATGGCTGTCTTTAGCATGGTAGTCTTTAGTATGGCTGTCTTTAGAAGGGCTGTCTTTAGCATGGCTGTCTTTAGTAGGGCTGTCTTTAGTATGGCTGTCTTTAGTAGGGCTGTCTTTCGTAAGGCTGTCTTTAGCATGGCTGTCTTTAGCATGGCTGTCTTTAGTATGGCTGTTTTCAGCATGGCTGTCTTTAGCATGGTAGTCTTTAGCATGGCTGTCTTTAGCATGGTAGTCTTTAGTATGGCTGTCTTTAGAAGGGCTATCTTTAGCACGGCTGTCTTTAGCATGGCTGTCTTTAGTATGGCTGTTTTCAGCATGGCTGTCTTTAGTAGGGCTGTCTTTAGTAGGGCTGTCTTTAGCATGGCTGCCTTTAGTATGGCTGTTTTCAGCATGGCTGTCTTTAGCATGGCTGTCTTTAGTATGGCTGTCTTTAGTAGGGCTGTCTTTCGTAAGGCTGTCTTTAGCATGGCTGTCTTTAGCATGGCTGTCTTTAGTATGGCTGTTTTCAGCATGGCTGTCTTTAGCATGGTAGTCTTTAGCATGGCTGTCTTTAGCATGGTAGTCTTTAGTATGGCTGTCTTTAGAAGGGCTGTCTTTAGCACGGCTGTCTTTAGCATGGCTGTCTTTAGTATGGCTGTTTTCAGCATGGCTGTCTTTAGTAGGGCTGTCTTTAGTAGGGCTGTCTTTAGCATGGCTGCCTTTAGTATGGCTGTTTTCAGCATGGCTGTCTTTAGCATGGCTGTCTTTAGTATGGCTGTTTTCAGCATGGCTGTCTTTAGTAGGGCTGTCATTATTATGGCTGTCTTTAGCATGGTAGTCTTTAGTATGGCTGTCTTTAGAAGGGCTGTCTTTAGCATGGCTGTCTTTAGTAGGGCTGTCTTTAGTATGGCTGTCTTTAGTAGGGCTGTCTTTCGTAAGGCTGTCTTTAGCATGGCTGTCTTTAGCATGGCTGTCTTTAGTATGGCTGTTTTCAGCATGGCTGTCTTTTGCATGGTAGTCTTTAGCATGGCTGTCTTTAGCATGGTAGTCTTTAGTATGGCTGTCTTTAGAAGGGCTGTCTTTAGCATGGCTGTCTTTAGCATGGCTGTCTTTAGTATGGCTGTTTTCAGCATGGCTGTCTTTAGTAGGGCTGTCTTTAGTAGGGCTGTCTTTAGCATGGCTGTCTTTAGTATGGCTGTTTTCAGCATGGCTGTCTTTAGCATGGCTGTCTTTAGTATGGCTGTTTTCAGCATGGCTGTCTTTAGTAGGGCTGTCATTAGTATGGCTGTCTTTAGCATGGTAGTCTTTAGTATGGCTGTCTTTAGAAGGGCTGTCTTTAGCATGGCTGTCTTTAGCATGGCTGTCTTTAGTATGGCTGTTTTCAGCATGGCTGTTTTCAGCATGGCTGTCTTTAGTAGGGCTGTCTTTAGTAGGGCTGTCTTTAGTAGGGCTGTCTTTAGCATGGCTGTCTTTAGTATGGCTGTTTTCAGCATGGCTGTCTTTAGCATGGCTGTCTTTAGTAGGGCTGTCTTTAGTAGGGCTGTCTTTAGTAGGGCTGTCTTTAGCATGGCTGTCTTTAGTATGGCTGTTTTCAGCATGGCTGTTTTCAGCATGGCTGTCTTTAGTAGGGCTGTCTTTAGTAGGGCTGTCTTTAGTAGGGCTGTCATTAGCATGGCTGTCTTTAGTATGGCTGTTTTCAGCATGGCTGTCTTTAGCATGGCTGTCTTTAGTAGGGCTGTCTTTAGCATGGCTGTCTTTAGTATGGCTGTCTTTAGCATGGCTGTCTTTAGTATGGCTGTCTTTAGTATGGCTGTTTTCAGCATGGCTGTTTTCAGCATGGCTGTCTTTAGCATGGCTGTTTTCAGCATGGCTGTCTTTAGCATGGCTGTCTTTAGTATGGCTGTTTTCAGCATGGCTGTTTTCAGCATGGCTGTCTTCAGCATGGCTGTCTTTAGTATGGCTGTTTTCAGCATGGCTGTTTTCAGCATGGCTGTCTTTAGTATGGCTGTTTTCAGCATGGCTGTTTTCAGCATGGCTGTCTTTAGCATGGCTGTTTTCAGCATGGCTGTCTTTAGCATGGCTGTCTTTAGTAGGGCTGTCATTAGTAGGGCTGTCTTTAGTATGGCTGTTTTCAGCATGGCTGTCTTTAGTAAAGGGAGCTGGTGTGATTCCAGCCCTGTCTGGCTGCTGCATGTGGAGGGGGAAGATAAACTCCAGGGATCACAATTCTATGGAAAACACTCATTTTCTTTTTGAATCACATCATCAAAATCCCTCTGATGTTGAAAGGGGAAAATAACAGAATCAGGGAATCCTTCCAGCTTAATTACTTGGTTTGTTTCCCCTCCATCTTGAAATCAATCAAATATTTTTTATAATTTCAGGCTTTATAACAATGGGGCGATTCAGACCCAGTTTTCCCGCTGTTGATAAGGCTGCTCGAATGAATACACACTCAGTGGCCAGTTAATTAGGTACACCACCCTGTTCACAAAAATGGTTCGCTCCTATAGACAGTGAGTCACGTGGCTGTGGCTTCCTATATATAGCAGGTAGACAGGCATTGAGACATTAACTTACTGTTCAATTGAACTTTAGAATGGGAAAAACTAGTGACCTATGCGACTTTGAGCATGGTATGATCGTCGGTGCCAGGCGTGCCGGTTCCAATATCTCTGAAACTGCCAGCCTCCTGGGCTTTCACACACGACAGTGTCTAGGGTTCATCGAGAATGGCGTGACAAACAAAAAACATCCAGTCAGCGGCAGTCCTGTGGATGAAAATAGCTTGTTGATGAGAGGGGTCAAATGATGGTGCGGTGCAGTGCAACAGTGCTGTGCAGAACGACATCTCGGAACGCACAACTCAGAGGTCCTTGTCACGGATGGGCTATTGCAGCACATGATCAAACCGGGTTCCACTCCTATCAGCTAATAATAAGAAGAAGTGGCTCCAGTGGGCACGCAATCACCAACACTGGACAATTGAGGAGTGGAAAAACATTGTCTGGTCCGACGAATTCGGTACTGTTGCATCATGCTGATGGCAGAGTCAGGATATAAGCAGAATGAGGCCATGGCCTGATGTCTACGGTACAGGCTGGTGGCGATGGTGTAATGGTGTGGGGAATTTGTTCCATAACCCTAAGAATTCAGGTTGTTCTGGAGGCAAAGGGGGATCCAACTGAGTGTAGATTACACTGTATGTTGTACCCATATACCCATAGGACCCATATTTAAAATGGAAAAGAAATACCAAGCAAAGCATTTGCGTTGTTTTCTAAGGCAAATGGTTTGATATGACCATAGAACTAGAATGAGTAGAATTAGCCTCTTTCCTCAAGTCAATGACGCCATAATGGGTGGACTGGCAATAGCAAAAGTACTATTTCTAAGGATATGACTTGGTGGTGGTAGTGGTAGTGTGTGTAAACAAAGCGGTTGTGCCTGGCAGTAAAAATCTGTTGTTCTGCCCCTGAGCAAGGCAGTTAACCCACTGTTCCCCGGGCGCCGAAGACGTGGATGTCAATTATGGCAGCCCCCCGCATCACTCTGATTCAGAGGGGTTGGGTTAAATGCGGAAGACACATTTAAGTTGGATGCATTCAATTGTACAACTGACTAGGTATCCCCCTTTTCCATATTGACGGGACCGCAGTGGAAAGTGTCAAGTTCCTCGGCGTACACATCACTGACAATCTGAAATGGTCCACCCACACAGACAGTGTGGTGAAGAAACCTCTTCAACCTCAGGAGGCTGAAGAAATTTGGTTTGGCCCCTAAGACACACAAAAACTTTTATAGAGGCACAATTGAGAGCATCCTGTCGGGCTGCATCACCGTCTGGTACGACAACTGCACCACCCACATACGCAGGGCTTTCCAGAGGGTGGTGCGGTCTGCCCAATGCATCACTGGGGGCACGCTACCTGCTCTCCAGGACACCTACAGTACCCGAAGCAACAGGAAGAACAAAAAGATAATCAAGGACATCAACCACCTGAGCCACGGCCTGTTCTCCCCACTATCATCCAGAAGGCAAGGTCAGAGAGCCTTCAGACATCAGACTTCAGCCTTCAGCCATCAGACTGTTAAATAGCCATCACTAGTCAGCTACCACCTGGTTACTCAACCCTGCACCTTAAAGTGACCAGCCATATATACAGTTGAAGTCGGAAGTTTTCATACACTTAGGCTGGAGTCATTAAAACTCATTTTTCAACCACTCCACAAACGTCTTGTTAACAAACTATAGTTTTGGCAAGTCGGTTAGGACATCTACTTTGTGCATGACACAAGCAATTTTTCCAACAAATGTTTACATTCAGATTATTCCTTTATAATTCACTGTATCACAATTCCAGTGGGTCAGAAGTTTACATACACTAAGTTGACTGTGCCTTTAAACAGCCTGGAAAATTCCAGAAAATTATGTCATGGCTTTAGAAGCTTCTGATAGGCTAACTGACATAATTCGAGTCAATTGGAGGTGTACCTGTGGATGTATTTCAAGGCCTACCTTCCAACTCAGTGCCTCTTTGCTTCATATCATGGGAAAATCAAAAGAAATCAGCCAAGACCTCAGAAAAAAATGGTATAAACACCATGGAACCACGCAGCCGGCATACCACTCAGGAAGGAGACGCGCTCTGTCTCCTAGAGATGAACGTACTTTGGTGTGAAAAGTGCAAATCAAACCCAGAACAACAGCAAAGGACCTTGTGAAGATGCTGGAGGAAACAGGTACAAAAGTATCTATATCCACAGTAAAACGAGTCCTATATCGACATAACCTGAAAGGTCGCTCAGCAAGGAAGAAGCCACTGCTCCAAAACCACCATAAAAAAGCCTGACTACAGTTTGCAACTGCATATGGGGACAAAGATCGTACTTTTTGGAGAAATGTCCTCTGGTCTGATGAATCAAAAATAGAACTGTTTGGCCATAATGACCATTGTTTTGTTTGGATGAAAAAGGGGGACGCTTGCAAGCCGAAGAACACCATCCCAACCGTGAAGCACGGGAGTGGCAGCATCATGTTGTGGGGGTGCTTTGCTGCAGGAGGGACTGGTGCACTTCACAAAATAGATGGCATCACGAGGAAGGAAAATTATGTGGATATATTCAAGCAACATCTCAAGACATCTGTCAGGAAGTTAAAGCTTGGTCGCAAATGGGTCTTCCAAATGGACATTGACCCCAGGCATACTTCCAAAGTTGTGTAAAAATGGCTTAACGACAACAAAGTCAAGGTATTGGAGTGGCCATCACAAAGCCCTGACTTCAATCCTATAGAAAATGTGTGGGCAGAACTGAAAAAGCGTGTGCGAGCAAGAAAGCCTACAAACCTGACTCGGTTACAGCTCTGTCAGGAGGAATGGGCCAAAATTCACCCAATGTATTGTGGGAAGCTTGTGGAAGGCTACTCAAAATGTTTGACCCAAGTAAAACAATTTAAAGGCAATACTACCAAATGCTAATTGAGTGTATGTAAACTTCTGACCCACTGGGAATGTGATGAAAGAAATAATAATAATAAATAATTATCTCTAATATTATCTCTAATATTATTCTGACATTTCACATTCTTAAAATAAAGTGGTGATCCTAACTGACCTAAGACAGGGAATTTTTATTGGGATTAAATGTCAGGAATTGTTTAAAACTGAGTTTAAATGTACTTGGCTAAGGTGTATGGAAACTTCCCACTTCAACTGTACAAAAACATGGAATCACTGGCCACTTTAATAATGCTTACATACTGCTTTACTCATACTGTATTCTATTCTACTGTATTTTAGTGTAAGCCATTCCGACATTGCTCGTCCTAATATTTATATATTCCATTTACTTTTAGATGTTTGTGTATTGTTGTGACTTGTTAGGTACTACTGTACTGTTGGAGCTAGAAACACAAGCATTTCAATACAACAGCAATAACATCTGCTAAATATGTGTTTCTGACCAATACAATTTGATTTGATGTAGGTCAATGCTTCGTGTTTGGTTAGTTTTTTTTTTCAATAGGTCATTTATACAATGATTTCATGATTTACCTTCACTGAAACTGTTGTAAAATGATATTTGAAAAACCAAAACCACCAAAACCTTAATGCTAATTTTGACAGAGGATTAGTTGACATGAGTGATGTGGAGTGAAAGCCTCTTATGTCGATTCTGGTATGGGTCAAGACTACACAAAGATCAGAGTAGAGGTCTGTGAAGGCCTCTTATGTGGATTCTGGTATGGGTCAAGACTACACAAAGATCAGAGTAGAGGTCTGTGAAAGCCTCTTATGTGGATTCTGGTATGGGTCAAGACTACACAAAGATCAAAGTAGAGGTCTGTGAAGGCATCTTATGTGGATTCTGGTATGGGTCAAGACTACACAAAGATCAGAGTAGAGGTCTGTGAAGGCCTCTTATGTGGATTATGGTATGGGTCAAGACTACACAAAGGTCAGAGTTGAGGTCTGTGAAGGCCTCTTATGTGGATTCTGGTATGGGTCAAGACTACACAAAGATCAGAGTAGAGGTCTGTGAAAGCCTCGTATGTGGATTCTGGTATGGGTCAAGACTACACAAAGATCAAAGTAGAGGTCTGTGAAGGCATCTTATGTGGATTCTGGTATGGGTCAAGACTACACAAAGATCAGAGTAGAGGTCTGTGAAGGCATCTTATCAAATCAAATCAAATTTTATTATGTGGATTATGGTATGTGTCAAGACTACACAAAGGTCAGAGTAGAGGTCTGTGAAGGCCTCTTATGTGGATTATGGTATGGGTCAAGACTACACAAAGATCAGAGTAGAGGTCTGTGAAGGCCTCTTATGTGGATTCTGGTATGGGTCAAGACTACACAAAGATCAGATGCTGTATCTTATGCCTACACAACACAGACAGGATCCTTATCAAGAAAATTGCTGCCAGTGTCAGTTATGGACTTGAACATTTAGTCTAGCACCTTCAGCTCATAGTCTGATGGTTATTTTGTATGAGACGCTCAATTTAAGTGGTGTCACCGAATATTTCACTTCTCCTTTAGTACAGAGGTTCCATCCCTGGATGGAGACAAAGACAAAGGCTAGCTAAATTCATTCTGGGCTTTTAGTTTCTCGTAATTTCATCATCAGGTCTCGTTTGTGTCAACAGCAGTTGTCTGTCCTGAAGTAGTCATGAAACACAGTGGTTCTTAAAGGTTGGAAAGAAGTTGGAAGGAAACACACTGTATTGATTAAATCTGGCCCCCACACAAAAATACTGTATGTTACTACAATCCCTCTCAGAGCAGCCTCCCTCTCAGACTCAGTGCTGTCAAGCAACCTCTCTTTTGTTCTGAGACTTCTGACTTAGAAAATAACGAAAAAGGCACCCCAACACCTGTAAGGCAACACTCAGTCCATGTCTCAGTCAGTCAGTCAGCCAGTCAGTCAGCTAGTCAGCCAGCCAGTCAGCTAGTCAGTCAGTCAGTCAATCAGTCAGTCAGCTAGTCAGCCAGTCAGTCAGTCAGTCAGACAGTTAGTCAGACAGTCAGTTAGACAGTCAGTCAGACAGTCAGCTAGTCATTTAGTCAATCAGCTTACCAGCAATTTAGTCAGACAGTCAGCCAGCTAGCCAGCCAGCCAGTCAGCCAGTCAGTCAGCCAGCCAGCCAGCCAGCCAGCCAGCCAGCCAGCCAATCAGTCAGTCAGTCAGTCAGTCAGTCAACCAGTAATTTAGTAAGCCAGTCAGCCAGCTAGCCAGCCAGCCAGCCAGCCAGCCAATCAGTCAGTCAGTGAGTCAGTCACAGAGCAGTCTCTACCGGGAGATCTGCGTGTGGGCTGCGGATGTCTGTACAGCATGAATACGACACAGCTCAAAAAAATGTGATTGGGTCAATGGGTCAACACCAAAGCCGACATATCTCTCCCTTCTATTCTACGTCTGGGATGGCATGTCTAATCAGGCTTATATAACGTCAACCTACAGTAGAATCTCTGTCTGTCACTATCGCCCCGAGAGAGGTTAACAATCGTCAGTGGCATAGGTTCCATTTCAGCCTGCCATTGTTGGGGGGATAATGCTATGCATTATTCATCTGTTTGGTAACACATACATTCCCCTGCTCCATCTCCAAACCCACTTTGACTGAGAAGAACCCACTTTGACTGATTTGATATGAATAAAAAAGGGAGGAAATATCTGGAAGTAACTCTAGGCTACTCTGACATCTCTCTCTTACATGGGAATTGGACAGAGTGGTACTTCAATCGTACTGCTTCCATATGAAACACAGATATATAATTACATTGACACCTGATCATTCAAATGACAGAGCAGATTCAAATTCAATTTGAGTCATTAGAATCACACCTTTTCTACAGTCTGAAAAACCTATTTTTATCTAGTCTGAGTGAAATACAGCCACAAGATTACACCAACTATGCTGTACTTTCAGCGGTGAGACAGCATACTGTGTCAAAACCCCTAAATCCCAAAGTAATTTTTTGGGCCCTAATACCTTAACAAATTAGTTTTGACCCTGGGGTTTACAGCGAATGCGATGTCAAAACAGGAAGTGATGAGGATGCCTCCTCCCCATTAGGTAAAACAAATGCGATGCCCCCTCCCGCTGCCGTGTGTCGCCACCAAACAATGCCTACCGCACACAGAAGCTGTGTTTGAATACTCGTTTTAACCACACTAACAACTATCTGTGATGTAAATTGAGTGTAGTATGCTTATTGGTCATAATATGGATATAGTTAGTATGCATAACTTCCCGGATGTCTTACTACATTTGCCAAAATTGGCGGAAAATGCTGGAAAATATGGAACTTAGCCGTATATTAGCTACAGTATATGTTATCTAACTAACTACCCAACATTTGTTGACTTGATTATTCACGTCATTCTTAGCTTAGCTAAGTGGTATAGTCGTTGCGCATTCTCAATGAAGTTAATGAAGTCGTAAGATGTCTAGCTAGTAATTTGTTATACTAACAAGCTAGCAAGAAGTTGCTTAGCAACAGCATCAACTTCCGGTAGACAGGCAAAGCGCTAGTACACTCAACTGAACGGATACAGTTTGTTTACAGAATACTAAAATTAACTAATAGTGTATAGTATGTAGTACATACTCATTCAGTATGTAGTATACAGTATGTTAGTATGGGTATTCAAACATAGCTATTCTCTGGGAGCTCAGTGGTGAGGTCAGCAGTGCTCAGAGAGCATGCTGGGTGACCGGATAAGGGCAAGAACGGCTGATGTATCAGCTGTGATCACTGGTGGCAGCTAGGGGCTGGGAGGTGCTGCATGCTAGCAGGGTGGCTGGCTTCGCTCCAACTTCACTGTTATGATGTCTCTCACATCAGGCTAATTAGAAGAGAAAAGGCTGAGGTGGGGTGGGGCCTATCTGTGAGGCTAACTGAGCACACACACACACTGCCTCTCAAGTGTTCTCAAATGCTCTCATTCTCTCTTTCTCGCTCTCGCACCCACCCTTTCTCTGTTTGATATATAGACGTCTAACTAACAGTCACAACATGAAACGTACCTCCCACCATTACTGGGGGAGACATGGCACTATCAGCACTCTCCATGAGGATGAAAGACAGAGAGAATGTACATTGGAGAGATGCAGAAAGACTAGGCTGTGTGTAGACTATACTGACTCTGCACTGACTCTGTACCGTATCTATACTGACTATACTGTATCTACACTGACTCTATACTGTCTCTATATGATCTATATACTAACTCTATACTGTCTCTATATGATCTATATACTGTCTCTATATGATCTATATACTGACTCTATACTGTCTCTATACTGACTCTATAATGTCTCTATACTGACGTTGTACTGTCTCTGCACTGTCTCTATTTCGTATCTATACCGCCTATATACTGTCTCTGTATGATCTATATACTGACTCTATACTGTCTCTATACTGACTCTATAATGTCTCTATACTGACTCTGCACTGTCTCTATTTCGTATCTATACCACCTATATACTGTCAATATACTGACTCGATAAGGTCTATATACGGACTCTATTCTGACACTATACTGACTCTATACTGTCTATATACTGACTCTATACTGTCTATATACTGTCTCTATTTCGTATCTATACCGCCTATATACTGTCTATATACTGACTCGATAAGGTCTATATACTGACTCTATTCTGACACTATACTGACTCTATACTGTCTATATACTGACTCTATACTGTCTATATACGGTCTCTATTTCGTATCTGTACCGCCTATATACTGTCTATATACTGACTCTATTCTCACACTATACTGACTCTATACGATCTATATACTGTCTATATACTGACTTTATACTGGCTCTATACTGCCTACATACTGTTCATATACAGACCATATACCGACCATATACCAACCCTATACTGCCTCTATACACTCTCTACACTGACTGTATACGCTATATATACTGACTCTGCACTGACTCTGTACCGTATCTATACTGACTTTATACTGTCTCTATACTGACTATTTACTGCCTTACTCTATATGGTCTATATACTGACTCTGTACTGTATCTATACTGACTTTATACTTTCTCTATACTGAATATTTACTGCCTATTTACTGCCTTACTCTATATGGTCTATATACTGTCTCTATAATGTCTCTGTACTGAATCTATACTGCTTACATACTGACTCTATACGGTCTATATACTGCCTACATACTGTATATATACTGACCATATACTGACTCTATACGGTCTATATACTGCCTACATACTGTCTCTATACTGACTCTATACGGTCTATATACTGCCTACATACTGTCTCTATACTGACTCTATACGGTCTCTATACTGACTCTATACAGTCTCTATACGGTCACTATACGGTCACTATACTGACTCTATACAGACCCCATAGAGTCCGTATATAGACCATATAGAGTCCATATATAGACCGTATAGAGTCAGTATAGAGAGTGTATAGAGGCAATATAGAAGCAGTATAGAGGCTGTATACACTATACGGTCTCTATACTGACTCTATAAGTTCTCTATACTGACTCTATACTGACTCTAGACAGTCTCTATAATGTATATATCCTGCCTATATACTGCCTATATACTGACTATATACAGTCTATATACTGCCTATATACTGTCTATGTACTGTCTCTATACTGACTCTATACGGAATCTATTCTGATTTTATATGGTATCTATACTGACTCTATACTGCCTCTACACTGCCTCTATACTGACTCTATATGGTCTATATACTAACTCTATACGCTCTATATACTGACTCTACGGTCTCTAAAGTGTATCTAAATTGTCTATATACTGTCTCTATACAGTCTCTATAGAGTCTATATACTGGCTCTATATGGTCTATATACTGCCTATATACTCTCTCTATACTGTCTATATACTGTCTCTATACTGCCTCTACACAGCCTCTATACTGCTTCTATATTGCCTCTATACACTCTCTATACTGACTCTATACGGTCTATATATGGACTCTACACGGTCTATATACGGACTCTATACGGTCTATATACTGACTCTATACAGTCTATATACAGTCTATATACTGTCTATATACTGACTCTATACAGTCTATATACTAACTCTATACGGTCTCTAATGTCTCTATAATGTCTCTGTACTGCCTCGATACTGTCTCTGTACTGACTATATACTGTCTCTATAATGTCTCTATAATGTCTCTGTACTGTCTCGATACGGTCTCTGTACTGTCTCTGTACTGTCTCTGTACTGTCTCTGTACTGACTATATACGTTCTGTATACTGACTTTATATGGTCTATATACTGACTCCATACGGTATCTATACTGCCTATACTGGCCTATATATGAAGCTCCCGACGAATATACTGACTCTAAACAGTCTATATACTGACTCCATACTGACACTGTACTGACTCTATACTGTCTATACACTGACTCTATACTGTCTATATACTGTCTATTTACTGACTCTATACAGTCTATATACTGTCTCTGTACTGCCTCTGTACTGCCTCTGTACTGTCTATGTACTGCCTCTGTACTGCCTTTGTACTGCCTCTGTACTGACTATATACTGACTATACTGTCTCTGTACTGCCTATGTACTGCCTATATACTGACTCTATACGGTCTATATACTGACTCTATACTGTATCTATATGGACTCTATAATGATTCTCCCAGCTGGCTCTAACGAGGCACTATACTGACTCTCCCAGCTGGCTGCGAGTGCTCACTGTTCCTCAAATCACTCCTCTCTCCTGTTTCTCCCACTAGCATACCAACTGGATGGGACATGTGTAGCAGAGAGCATCTGGAGTGATGCTCCAAGAGAATTATGGATGAAACAACTGAACTGCAGCTCTGCAAGCGACCTGTCTCATGATTCCATTGACGATCCTGCTGCAAATATCCAAACAAAGGCTGAGTGCCTCCCAAATGGCACCCTATTTTCTACATAGTAAAAAATCCACAGGGGTCTGGTCAAAAGTAGTGCACTGCATGTTGGAACATTGCTACAGGGACTTGCTTCCATTCAGCCACAAGAGCATTAGTGAGGTCGGTGGGGTTGAAGTCAGGGCTCTGTGCAGTTCTGTCAAGTTCTTCCACACCGATCTCGACAAAACATTTCTGTATGGTCCTCGCCTTGTGCACGGGGGCATTGTAATGCTGAAACAGGAAAGGCCCTTCCCCAAACTGTTGCCACAAAGTCAGGAGTACGAAATCATCTAGAATGTCATTGTACGCTGTAGAGCTGTAGCGTTCCCTTCACTGGAACTAAGGGTTTAGCCCGAACCATGAAAAAAAATCCCTAGACCATTATTCCTACTCCAAAAAACTTTACAGTTGGCACTATGCATTCGGGCAGGTAGCGTGCTCTTGGCATCCACCAAACACAGATTTGTCTGTCAGACTGCCAGATGGTGAAGCGAAGATTCATCACTCCAGAGAATGTGTTTCCACTGCTCCAATGGTGGTGAAATTTACACCACTCCAGCCAACCCATTTCATGAAGCTCCCGACAAACAGTTATTGTGCTGACGTTGCTTCCAGGGGCAGTCTGGAACTCGGTAGTGAGTGTTCCAACCGAGTACAGAGATGTTGTTGCTCCTAGACATTTCCATTTCACAATAACAGCATTTACAGTTGAGGGGCAGCTCTAGCAAAGCAGACATTTTACAAACAAACTTTTTGGAAAGATGGCATCCTATGACGGTGCCACGTTGAAAGTCACTGAGCTCTTCAGTAAGGCCATTCTACTGTCAATGTTTGTCTATGGAGATTGCATGGCTGTGTGCTCGATTTTATACACCTGTCAGCAACGACTGTGGCTGAAATAGCCAAATCTACTAATTTGAATTAGGTGTGAACATATTTTTGGTGATCAACCCACCGGTCCGTTCGGAGAGAAGGAGAGGGTCTATTTTCTTGGGGTTACACTGACAAACTCTGTTTGGAGTCACAGTCTGGAATCAGTTTCTCTCGTCTTCTGTTTCATTTGGATTTCTCTTTTTGTCTTGGCTGAGGAGGAGGAGTAGGCTGTGGGCTGAGCTGTCCTACTGGTTGTGACATTGTCCTTCACAGCCAGCCTCCACTGGCCTATCCAACGCCAGACACTTGGACGAGGAAGGATGAGCACTCTGGGGCTACAATGTTTGTCGCTTCGTCTCCCCACCGCGGCCTCTCAGATTAGGAAGCTAATAGCAGCTCGGATAAATCCTGGTCTTGCTGAAAAGTGGGCTGGCCCTGTTTGTCAGCGATAAGGGGAGAGGTGGGAGGAAAGCAGCATGTCTCTCTCTGTACAGTAAGGGTCCCCACAATGAAGTCCCTCAAAGCTGTTTGTAAAGGTCCCTCCAAAGCAGCAATCTTCCGGACTAAGTCGAGTGGGAAGGGGATGGTGATGGAGTGTTGTTGGGCAGATTCCAGACATGCCGGGGGATGGGAGGAGAGTGACTGGTTGCTGCCTGGGAGAGGAGGATGAAAGGGAAGAGGAGGTGTTGGAAAGTGCAGATGAAAGGCCATAATGGTGGCCTATGGCAATGTGTGGATGTTCAGTCCACAGATGGATGGGGCGAATGTCTGGATGTTCAGTCCACAGACGGATGGGGCGAATGTCCGGATGTTCAGTCCACAGATGGATGGGGCGAATGTCTTGTGTGTTCAGTCCACAGATGGATGAGGCGAATGTCTTGTGTGTTCAGTCCACAGATGGATGGGGCGAATGTCCGGATGTTCAGTCCACAGATGGATGGGGTGAATGTCCGGATGTTCAGTCCACAGATAGATGGGGCGAATGTCTGGATGTTCAGTCCACAGATGGATGGGGCGAATGTCCGGATGTTCAGTCCACAGATAGATGGGGCGAATGTCTGGATGTTCAGTCCACAGATGGATGGGGCGAATGTCCGGATGTTCAGTCCACAGATAGATGGGGCAAATGTCTGGATGTTCAGTCCACAGATGGATGGGGCGAATGTCTTGTGTGTTCAGTCCACAGATGGATGGGGTGAATGTCTGGATGTTCAGTCCACAGACGGAAGGGGCAAATGTCCGGATGTTCAGTCCACAGATGGATGGAGTTGGAGTGTTAGAGCAGAGCCCGAGTTGGTCTGTATCTCTACGGCAGGGTAAATGAACACAGTGGTATGCACTGTAGCTGTGTGTGTGAGCACTTGTGTGTGTGTGTTCGTGTGTGTGCGTATGTGTATGTACTTGTGTTCGTGTGTGTGTGTGTGTGTGTGTGTGTGTGTGTGTGTGTCTGTATGTGTCTGTATGTGTGTGTGTGTGTGTGTGTGTGTGTGTGTGTGTGTGTGTGTGTGTGTGTGTGTGTGTGTGTGTGTGTGTCTGTATGTGTGTGCCAGTGGTGAATTTAGCATGTCAATCTTGGTGGGGCATACTCCCCAAAAACGTTTAAGATGCATGCCAGCAAAGCCACTACACAACACAACACTAATGAATACATTAATTGCACTATAACGATGACAAACGGTGCCAACAAACTGTTAGGGTCTACATAAAGCTGTCCTAACAGCAGAGCTTTCTTTTCAGCACCATGGAGTGAATCCTTACCACAGGATGGGCATTCTAACGTAAATCTATCGCAGCACCCAAGGGGCTTGAATTTTCGAGCTCTCCCCGTAGATTTTGCAGAGATGTAGCGTCCCCATGAGTGACAGAACACTGAGCCAATCACGGCGTAACTAGAGAACATTACCAACCCCTACGTTCTGTGTTTTCCACTTGCTGCCCCACCAAACTCTCGACGAACAGTGACTGTGGTGACGTTGCTTCCAGGGGCAGTCTGGAACTCGTTAGTGAGTGTTCCAACCGAGTACAGAGATGTTGTTGCTCCTAGACATTTCCATTTCACAATAACAGCATTTACAGTTGAGAGGAGCAGCTCTAGCAAAGCAGACATTTTACAAACAAACTTTTTGGAAAGATGGCATCTTATGACGGTGTCACGTTGAAAGTCACTGAGCTCTTCAGTAAGACCATTCTACTGTCAATGTTTGTCTATGGAGATTGCATGGCTGTGTGTTCGATTTTATACACTTGTCAGCAACGACTGTGGCTGAAATAGCCGAATCTACTAATTTGAATAGGTGTCAACATATTTTTGGTGATGTAGTGTATCTGTCAGACAAACCTGAAATGACCAGCTGTCTGTTTCTCTACCGAGGCAATGGAGAGAAGGAGAGGGTCTATTTTCTTGGTGTTACACTGACAAACTCTGTTTGGAGTCACAGTCTGGAATCAGTTTCTCTCATCTTCTGTTTCATTTGGATTTCTCTTTTTGTCTTGGCTGAGGAGGAGGAGAAGGCTGTGGGCTGAGCTGTCCTAATGGGTGTGACATTGTCTTTCACAAAAAACAGTAGATTGTGCAGTGACGTAGAGTCCCCATGAGTGACAGAACACAGAGCCAATCACAGCGCAACTAGAGAACATTACCAACCGCTACGCTCCGTATTTTCCACTGGCTGCCCCACCACCACAGAAAGCACTGAGCAAGGCTGAAACACCTGCATTTTGGAGCTGCCTTACTCAAGAAAGCAAAAAAAGAGACCATGTTTGTATGCAGCTTTATTAAGTCAATGGCAAAAAAACAACAACAAAAAACAGGTGGGGCTCTGCCTCACCTGCCCTGGATGACGGGTGGCCACTGAAGGAGGCACAGTATGTTTTTTTTTAGGCAGTTTTTTAGGCAGTTTCTCTGTCAATGTGAAACATCTTTCCAACACTCCCCCTCGATAACCACCAAGCCTCGGTGTGAAATAGAAGATTGTCATACTCTGATCGCATATCTCCACATAGTTTTACGAACAGGCGTGCGCACATTGGATGTGGTTTACAATCAAAGTTACCTGCTGCAGTATATCTCTGAGTTCTGTGCTCAGCTCTTTTGTCACCATTGTGTGTGTATGTGTGTGCGCGTAGGTGTTACAGTTTTGGCACGTATCACTTTGGCACTAATTTCAGAACCTTGATGTCATATTTCAAAACTCTAGACACAAAACTCACAAAACTGATGATCAAAATGCACATTTTTCAAAACTCTTAACACTTTTTCCAATTGCTTGGATACAATACACATAAAGCTAAGATAATTTGTTAATTGAACTAAAACTTAACGTCAAAGTAATATCATTTCAAAATGCAATTCACACACTACATCTGAAATGACTGCCTATTAATTTCATTACAATGATCTAACTATCAATTGATACAACTGCTCACAATGATAAGTAACTGTTGCATTACTCTTAATGCATAGTTTTATGGAAACTGACAAACAATATTCCATGTTTAGATCATGAAAAGTTTAAGGATAATGAGATCCATTGACACCAATTGCAGTGGAACATGAACCAATTGGACTACATTATCTATGGATGTAATATTTCATCATCATTCTTTATCAGACACTGTTTCTATGGTCCCATGTACCACTTTTCTAGACCATGTTTTCAGATTTAACATTACTGAACACTCACCGGCCACTTTATTAGGTACACCTATCTAGCACTGGGTATGACCCCCTTTTGCCTGCACGACATCCTGAACTATTCACGATGTTGTACGTTAAGAGATGCCGTTCTGCACACCATTGTTTTAAACGGCTGTTATTTGAGCATTTGTGGCCTTTCTGTGGCCTCTATCCTCTCTCATAAACAAAGTGTTTTTGCCCACAGAACTGCCGCTCACTGAATGTGTTTAGTTTATCGCACCATTCTCTGTAAACTCTAGAGACTGTAGTGCGTACAAATACCAGGAGGGCAGCTGTTTCTGAGATGCTGGAATGACCATGTGTAGCCTCAACAATCATACCATGGTCAAAGTTGCTTAGGTTACACATCTTGCCAGTTCTAATGTTTGGTCGAACAACAACTAAAGCTCTCTACTCTATATATTGAGTTGCTGGAAGCCACATGATTCGCTGTTCGAAGGAGCAGTACCTAATAAAGTGGCCGGTGAGTGTATGTATGCAGGCACTTGTAATTGCTTTTCCAATACTACCAACTCGTTACTGATGATTGATTTCACATTGTGGCACGAGTATATAATGAAATGAGTGGTATTCACCTACAACAACATAGAGATAACATGGAGCCGGCAGGTGATCCATGTCACAATAGAGGTCAAGCAGTGGGAGGAGGTAGACGTGGTGGTCAAAGGAATGGCAGGTGACAAGCGCCCCTTCTGAGAGGTGGTCGTGAGCCTTGTCTGAGAGGTGTGGGGGAACGTGGTAGAGGACAACCACCACTTCTGAGAGGTGGTCGTGAGCCTTGTCTGAGAGGTGTGGGGGAACGTGGTAGAGGACAAGCACCCCTTCTGAGAGGTGGTCGTGAGCCTTGTCTGAGAGGTGTGGGGGAACGTGGTAGAGGACAAGCACCCCTTCTGAGAGGTGGTCGTGAGCCTTGTCTGAGAGGTGTGGGGGAACGTGGTAGAGGACAAGCACCCCTTCTGAGAGGTGGTCGTGAGCCTTGTCTGAGAGGTGTGGGGGAACGTGGTAGAGGACAAGCACCCCTTCTGAGAGGTGGTCGTGAGCCTTGTCTGAGAGGTGTGGGGGAACGTGGTAGAGGACAAGCACCCCTTCTGAGAGGTGGTCGTGAGCCTTGTCTGAGAGGTGTGGGGGAACGTGGTAGAGGACAAGGCCACGGACCAAGACAACGGCAGCAACAGCAAAGAGTGTCCAACGACCGAGGCAGCTACAATGATTCAACCAAATCTCAGAAGATCAACCGTGGCTTTAATCATCACAACTTTCTGCAATGAGAACCGGTAAGTCTTCAGCATGCACTAAACATTAGGCTACTCTCAATTGTCAAATGACTGTATACTGCATGCCAATGTGCACCACAGAGTAGGTGATGTGACTAAATGTGTTCTTACTGTAATTTTCCCTGCAGAATTGAGACTTGGCCAAAGAGGGGAGGCAGAGGCAAAATTCTGACTGACCAACAAGAGCTGTGGTCTATTTGGTTCGGGCCAGAAATGATACGTTTACTGACTATTCCACGCATGCTGAAAAGGCACCAGGTGTCTCTAAAACAACTATACCTTTTGAAAGAAATTCAGACAGAGTGAAGCAACTGAGAACTGAGTATGTTCAGTTTCAAGATGCCTGTTGTGAAAAATTCCCCAAAAATTCTACATCATTGAAATCAGTAATTCTCTTTCCAAAATGTATTTTTAGAAGGTTGATGGAGCTGGATGCTGACGAAAACCATCACAAATTCCTCTTTTTGGATGAGGCAGGCTTCAACCTGGCCAAGACAAGGAGGAGAGGTCGGAATTTCATTGGCCAGCGGGCAACCATCCAAGTACCTGGACAATGTGGGGCCAACATCACCATGTGTGTGGCTATATTGGAAGATGGTGTGGTGGGATGCAGACCTCGTATTGGATCATATAATGCAGCTCTCCTTGTAACCTTCCTTGATGAGCTAAATCAGGTCTGTAGAGCTGATGGCGTGACCTATGTCATTGTGTGAGATAATGTCAGGTTCCACCATGCTCAAATGGTGCAAGCATGGTTTCAGGCCCACCCACAATTTACCACCCTATACTTCCCCAGTACAGTAATCAATCCTTTGTTTTGGTTTTTACAGTAAGCCATGTGAGGAACACTACAGTTGACATTTGGTTTTTACATTAAGACATGTGAGGAACACTGCAGTTGACATTTGGTTTTTACAGTAAGCCATGTGAGGAACACTGCAGTTGACATTTGGTTTTTACAGTAAGCCATGTGAGGAACACTGCAGTAGACATTTGGTTTTTACAGTAAGCCATGTGAGGAACACTGCAGTAGACATTTGGTTTTTACAGTAAGCCATGTGAGGAACACTGCAGTTGACATTTGGTTTTTACAGTAAGCCATGTGAGGAACACTGCAGTTGACATTTGGTTTTTACAGTAAGCCATGTGAGGAACACTGCAGTTGACATTTGGTTTTTACAGTAAGCCATGTGAGGAACACTGCAGTTGACATTTGGTTTTTACAGTAAGCCATGTGAGGAACACTGCAGTAGACATTTGGTTTTTACAGTAAGCCATGTGACGAACACTGCAGTAGACATTTGGTTTTTACAGTAAGCCATGTGAGGAACACTGCAGTTGACATTTGGTTTTTACAGTAAGCCATGTGAGGAACACTGCAGTAGACATTTGGTTTTTACAGTAAGCCATGTGAGGAACACTGCAGTAGACATTTGGTTTTTACAGTAAGCCATGTGAGGAACACTGCAGTTGACATTTGGTTTTTACAGTAAGCCATGTGAGGAACACTGCAGTGGACATTTGGTTTTTACAGTAAGCCATGTGAGGAACACTGCAGTGGACATTTTACTGTCGTTTTTTCTTTTTTGTAGCTAATTATTTTTGCTTTGATTCAAAGAAACCTATGTTGTCATTTTAATTGTATTTCATCAATACATTTCAGATTATGTTCAGTGATTCCACTGAGTCTGTAGTATTCTCTCTACTAGTTATTTTACAGTGATGTATTTACGTGTAGTACCATAATGAAACACGTATTCCACGAACGATTGTACGAACAACTAGACAGTGAAACTGACCACAAGGTTCTGAAATTAGTGCCAAAAGGATTATAATAAACGGTATTTGCTCAGCTCTTTTGCCACCAGTGTGTGTGTGTGTGTGCGCGTGTAGGTGTTTGTATGTGTGAATGTAGGTGTTTGTGTGTAGGTGTTAATGTGTGTGAGTATGCTTGTGTGTGTGTGCATGTAGGTGTTTGTGTGTGTGCATGTAGGTGTTTGTGTGTGTGCATGTAGGTGTTTGTGTGTGTGAATGTAGGTGTTTGTGTGTGTGCATGTAGGTGTTTGTGTGTGTGAATGTAGGTGTTTGTGTGTGCGTGTAGGTGTTTAGAAGTGTGTTTAAAGAAGGGCTGATGGTGTTTACCTGGTGCTGCAGGTCTCTAGCAGTGGCATCCTGCCGAGCGTGTTCTAATTGAGAGATGTCTGCATTGAGAGCGCCACGGTGACATGTCTCCCTGCGTTTCCCCTCCATGCCACGTACGCAAACACACACACAAACAGACCACACCGCACACTCGTCTCTATGGCTGCCTACAATACCAACCCGTCTCCACGATCACGCATTGACAACATCATTAATAACGTAGAACAGGAGAAATGAAAGAAATCACTCTTATCCCTCTCTCTATTACATTCATGACTGTACTGTTGGACCTCAGCCCTGGGGCCAAACGGAGGAGGGACGCTTCGAACAGAGACAGTATTTTTTTCTGGTTAATTGGAGCCGGTCAGAGAGAAAGATTAGACTTCAGGGGTGCTGCTATCCACTACAAATCTGTTTCGTTTTACTTCACAACTCCACACTGATCAAACAACTCTGGGATAACATGGGTCTGAACGTGATTCTGTAGCTTTGAGAGATCCCTTGATTTAAACGATTAAAGCCGTAGACAGCTGACACAGGCAAATACCCCAATCCCAAATACCCCAATCCCAAATACCCCAATCCCAAATACCCCAATCCCAAATACCCCAATCCTAAATACCCCAATCCCAAATACCCCAATCCCAAATACCCCAATCCCAAATACCCCAATCCCAAATACCCCAATCCTAAATACCCCAATCCCAAATACCCCAATCCTAAATACCCCAATCCCAAATACCCCAATCCCAAATACCCCAATCCCAAATACCCCAATCCTAAATACCCCAATCCCAAATACCCCAATCCCAAATACCCCAATCCCAAATACCCCAATCCTAAATACCCCAATCCCAAATACCCCAATCCTAAATACCCCAATCCTAAATACCCCAATCCCAAATACCCCAATCCTAAATACCCCAATCCTAAATAGTCCCCAAGCTCTGAGTAGATGCTTTAGATGTACTGTAGACCTGATACAGATGGATATGTGTAAGCAATATGGCGGAGATTCTACCTAGCATGTCAGAGGGCAACCATATCGCTTAGACCTATAATATCCTCTCAGATCTACAGGAATTGTCCTCTGAGGGGGTCCACAATAGACTATCTCCAGTTCTACCGACCGATCAATCAATCAACTCTATTTTATAACACCCTTTTTACATAAGGAATTGTCACAGTGTTTTATAGTTATCCAGCCCAAACCCCAAAGAGGAAGTCATTTTCAGTAGGAGGAGCACAGTGGCCAGAGAACGAAGTAAGCTAGGAGGAAACAGAAGAGCCATCCTCTTCTGGCTGAAGGGATACACTAAACTAAGGAAATGATGGAAACAGAAGAGCCATCAGAGGAGGGGGGGAGTAGTCCTCTTCTGGCTGAAGGGATACACTAAACTAAGGAAATGATGGAAACAGAAGGGAGGCAGGCCTCTGCATGTTGAGGATACCACCTCCAAATAGAGTTGCAAATGGACTGTGAACGAGTGAAATTGCATTGTGCAAACACGTAACAAAAAGGCAAAGCAGAAAATGAATCGTTTGAGCTGAAAAATGAAAGATATCTGCACGCTAGAACAAGACTTCAACCGACAAAAACAAAGCTTTCCAACCCCGTCTCATTCTATCCACGACCCCATTCCACGTAGCCCGAGTGCCAGTCTGTGTGTGCTACCATGCCAACACCTTGTCACTCATTGTCATGCAAATTGGCTTGACAAGGACAGCAATGATGTTGACAAGAGCACAAACAGATCTGGGACCCAGGCTACATATCACAGGCGGCCAATGAATTGTTCCAAAAAGGTGCTTCTTTGTACAAAGTGTATGGTATAAAACACATCAAACAGAGAGATAGCTGAGTACATCCGAAATGCGACTATATTCCTTAAAAAGTGCACAACTTTTTTCTTTTTTTTAACCAGAGCCCATAAGATAGTACACCATCTAGGGAAGAGGGTGCCATTCAGGACACAGCCACTGATTGGATGACAAAGCTGGCACTGCAGTGTCATGTTGGACTGTTCATCCTGGCACTGCAGTGTCGTGTTGGACCGTTCATCCTGGTGCTGCAGTGTCATGTTGGACCGTTCATCCTGGTGCTGCAGTGTCATGTTGGACCGTTCATCCTGGTGCTGCAGTGTCGTGTTGGACCGTTCATCCTGGCACTGCAGTGTCGTGTTGGACCGTTCATCCTGGTGCTGCAGTGTCATGTTGGACCGTTCATCCTGGTGCTGCAGTGTCATGTTGGACCGTTCATCCTGGCACTGCAGTGTCATGTTGGACCGTTCATCCTGGTGCTGCAGTGTCATGTTGGACCGTTCATCCTGGCGCTGCAGTGTCGTGTTGGACCGTTCATCCTGGCACTGCAGTGTCATGTTGGACCGTTCATCCTGGCACTGCAGTGTCATGTTGGACCGTTCATCCTGGCACTGCAGTGTCATGTTGGACCGTTCATCCTGGTGCTGCAGTGTCATGTTGGACCGTTCATCCTGGTGCTGCAGTGTCGTGTTGGACCGTTCATCTATATCTGCAGACTATCTGGGATGTTGTTGGGTACTGAGGACCTCCAAATCAATTCATCCCTGAGGACAATGTTGTTTCAGTCCCGAATGGCTCCATAATCCCTATATAGTGCACTAGTATGGGTCCTGGTTAAACGTAGGGACGCCATTTGGGACTGAGAAGCTCCAGAATGGCGCAGCGGTCTAAGGCACTGCATCTCAGTGCTAGAGGCGTCAATACAGACCCTGGTTTGATTCCAGGCTGTATCATAACCGGCCGTGATTGTGAGTCCCCATAAGGAGGCGCGCATTTGGCCCAGCGATGTCCGGGATAGTGTTTGGCCAGGGTAGGTCGTCATTGTAAACTGACTTGCCTAGTTAAATTACTATGCGATGTAGCCAATGTGAGATTTGGGACAGAATATTTCAATAACTGCATCCCCTTCAGCATGGTGTGTGTGTGTCTCCGCATGAACTGTTACCGTTAAAGAGCCTTGGGATGTTGATCCATTGCATATTCAGCCATTATTGACCGTTGAATACTATCGTGCAAGTAGTTTGCCTCGTTGTTGATACTGAGGTGAGAGTGTGTATACAAATAATTAGATTTTGCGCAATAATGACTAGATGACTAAAGTTTAATTACAACTAACAGAAGAATGATTGTGAATAAAAGGGAACAATTAGCGTGTATCATCATTACCGCCATTAGTAAAATGTAGATTAAGAGGTTGCTTGTATTTCTGTGAGCTCATCTGCGGCTCATTTAAAATAGAATAATAAACCAACGCTAAAATCACTCACAGAATTTGCATAATAAATGTGTCCCAAAACTATTCTGAGTCCTCATGAAAAAAATAAAACCTCACAGCTCCTTCCCTTTGCCTCAAAACACCTCACATCTTCTCTCTTAGTCAATACCATTATCTATCGCTATCTGCTTTTTCTATTCTTTTCTCCTTTTACTTTCCCTAAGCTCCCATGTCCCACTCCTCCCCTTCCCACCCCTCTCCTTCCCTCTCCTCAAATCCAGAGAAATTGATTTTAACCTGACCTTTGAAAGAACACCGAAAGACCACCATCACTATGTTTTATTCTCTCTTCTCCTCTTCACATCAATCCTCTCTCTCTTCTTCTATCCACATCACTCCTCTCTCTCTTCTTCTATCCACATCACTCCTCTCTCTCTTCTTCTATCCACATCACTCCTCTCTCTCTTCTTCTATCCACATCACTCCTCTCTCTCTTCTTCTATCCACATCACTCCTCTCTCTCTTCTTCTATCCACATCACTCCTCTCTCTCTTCTCCTCTTCACATCAATCCTCTCTCTCTTCTCCTCTTCACATCACTCCTCTCTCTCTTCTTCTATCCACATCACTCCTCTCTCTCTTCTTCTATCCACATCACTCCTCTCTCTCTTCTTCTATCCACATCACTCCTCTCTCTCTTCTCCTCTTCACATCACTCCTCTCTCTCTTCTTCTATCCACATCACTCCTCTCTCTCTTCTTCTATCCACATCACTCCTCTCTCTCTTCTTCTATCCACATCACTCCTCTCTCTCTTCTCCTCTTCACATCACTCCTCTCTCTCTTCTTCTATCTCACTCCTCTCTCTCTTCTTCTATCCACATCACCTCTCTCTCTTCTCCTCTTCATCAATCCACATCACTCCTCTCTCTCTTCTATCCACATCACTCCTCTCTCTCTTCTTCTACATCAATCCTCTCTCTCTTCTTCTATCCACATCACTCCTCTCTCTCTTCTTCTATCCACATCACTCCTCTCTCTCTTCTTCTATCCACATCACTCCTCTCTCTCTTCTCCTCTTCACATCACTCCTCTCTCTCTTCTTCTATCCACATCACTCCTCTCTCCAACCCCGTTCACTTTTCTTTCATTCTCTTCTCTTAACCCAGTGGTTTCCAAAATAGGGGCCATGACCCCACGTGGGGTCGCCTGATATGAAAATGGGGTCATGGGGGAATTTCCAAAATCTGAAAATATATATACAAAAATATTTACTGGTCCCATGTTTCATGAGCTGAAATAAAAGATCCCAGAGTCAAGTCAATTCACACAAAAGCTTATTTATCTCAAATTTTGTGAACAAATTTGGTTACATCCCTGTTAGTATTTCTCCTTTGCCAAGATAATTCATCCACCTGGCATATCAAGAAACTGATTAAACAGAATGATCATTACACAGGTGCACCTTGTGCTGGGGACAATAAAGGGCCACTCTAAAATGTGCAGTTTTGTCACAAAACACAATGCCACAGATGTCTCAAGTTTTGAGTGAGCGTGCTATTGGCACAGTGCTGTTGCCAGAGAATTGTATGTTAATTTCTACACCATAATCCGCCTCCAATGTTGTTTTAGAGTATTTGGCAGCATGTCCAAACAGCCTCCCGCCATCTCAGGACCTCCACATCTGTCTTTTTCACCTGTGGGATTGTCTGGGGGGGGGGCTCCCTTGTGGTTGGGCCTATTCCCTCCCATGGCTGTACCCCTGCCCAGTCATGTGAAATTCATACATTTGGGCCTAATGAATGTATTTAAATTCATTGATTTCCTTCTGTGAACTGTAACTCAGTAAAATATTTGAAATGGTTGCATGTGGCGTTTATATTTTTGTTCAATCTATATATATATATATATATATATACAGTACCTCATCCCCATATTGTTTTTATTTACTTTTTTTGCTATTTTGCACATCAGTATTTCTACTTGAACATCATCATCTGCACATCTATCCCTCCAGTGTTAATTTGCTAAATTGTAATTACTTTGCTACTATGGCCTATTTATTTCCTTACCTCCTTACTCAACACACTGTATATAGATTTTTCTATTGTGTTATTGATTGTACTTTTGTTTATCCCACGTGAACTTTGTGTTGTTGTTTTTTGTCGCACTGCTTTGCTTTATCTTGGCCAGGTCGCAGTTGCAACTGGCTTACCTGGTTAAATAAAGGTGAAAAAATATATATATATATATAATAACCTTAAAAATCTAAATGAAATTTATTCAAATCTAAAAAAACTAAATTCAACCAGAGAGCACCCTTAGATCATGGGATAAGAACGTACTTGATGGTTGCACTTGAATCATTCCCATGGTGAATGGCTAGGCCTGCTACGTTATGAAACCACACACATAGTGCAGAGACTTTGATAATACCGGCCACAATTAATAAGGTGAAAACTATGTCTAAGGAGACGGAGGCACAGAAACTCAAATCAATGCCTTCGTCAGATAACACTGTTAAACTAATAATTTATGCTATTGCTAGCAATCAAGAGGAAACTGACTGAACGACTCAAAAACTCCCTAGCTTATGGTCTCCAAATGGGCGTTAGATGTGAGGGCCGAGATGCCCAAGCATTGACTTTTGTTCTCTATACATGTCTATTCAATAAGGACATATTTTTCTGTCTCACGATTCCCGAGCATGAAACGGCACGTTATGTTCAGTGTGCTGCGTGGCTATATTGACAAAAACTGATTACATGGGATCAAATGGTGGGCTGTTGCACAGGTTAGTTATGAATGTGTCTCACTCTGCCATATGGACGCATTGTATGATAGATACACTGAGAGTATCTGGCGGCAAAAGAGCTGTGCACAGAAATCAGAGATATACTGCAGCAGGTAACTTTCATTGTAAACCACATCCACTGTGCGCACGCCTGTTCGTAAAACTATGTGGAGATATGGGATCAGAGTATGACAATCTTCTATTTTATACAGAGGCTTGGTGATTATCGAGGGGGAGTGTTGGAAAGATTTTTCACTTTAAGAGAGGAACTATTGTCATTTACAATGGATGTAAAAAATATATACTTTATTGACTTCCCGTGTCATGAAAAGAAAATGTGTCTCCTTCAGTGGCGACCCATCATTCAGGGGACCCATCATTCAGGGGACGCATCATTCAGGGGACCCGTAATTAAGGGGACCCTTCATTCAGTGGCGACCCATCGTTCAGTGGCGACCCATCGTTCAGTGGCGACCCATCATTCAGTGGCGACCCATCGTTCAGTGGCGACCCATCGTTCAGTGGCGATCCATCGTTCAGTGGCGACCCATGATTCAGTGGTGAATCATCATTCAGTTGACCTATCGTTCAGTGGCGACCCATCGTTCAGCGGCGACCCATCGTTCAGTGGCGACCCATCATTCAGGGGACCCATCGTTCAGTGGCGACCCATCATTCAGGGGACCCATCGTTCAGTGGCGACCCATGATTCAGTGGTGAATCATCATTCAGTTGACCCATCGTTCAGTGGCGACCCATCGTTCAGTGGCGACCCATCGTTCAGTGGCGACCCATTGTTCAGTGCTGACCCATCGTTTAGTGGCGACCCATCATTCAGGGGACCCATCGTTCAGTGGCGACCCATGATTCAGTGGTGAATCATCATTCAGTTGACCTATCGTTCAGTGGCGACCCATCGTTCAGTGGCGACCCATCGTTCAGTGGCGACCCATCATTCAGGGGACCCATCGTTCAGTGGCGACCCATCATTCAGGGGACCCATCGTTCAGTGGCGACCCATGATTCAGTGGTGAATCATCATTCAGTTGACCCATCGTTCAGTGCTGACCCATCGTTCAGTGGCGACCCATCATTCAGTGGCGACCCATCGTTCAGTGGCGACCCATCGTTCAGTGGCGACCCATCGTTCAGTGGCGACCCATCGTTCAGTGCTGACCCATCGTTCAGTGGTGACCCATCATTCAGGGGACCCATCATTCAGGGGACCCATCATTCAGGGGACCCATCGTTAAGTGGCGACCTATCATTCAGGGGACCCATCGTTCAGTGGCGACCCATCATTCAGGGGACCCATCGTTCAGTGGCGACCCATCATTCAGGGGACCCATCATTCAGGGGACCCATCGTTCAGTGGCGACCCATCATTCAGGGGACCCATCATTGAGCCCCACTTTTATTTTGCCATAAATATGTATCACATATAAGTTTCCAAACAATGTAAACATAAAACTATTTGATTTAATAAAACTGCATACAAACATGGTCTCTTTTTTTGCTTTCTTGAGTAAGGTAGCTCCAAAATGCAGGTGTTTCTCCACCTAGCTCTGTGCTTTCTGTGGTGGTGGGGCAGCCAGCAGAAAATACGGGGTTGGTAATGTTCTCTATTTGCACCATGATTGGCTCAGTGTTCCGTCACTCATGGGGACACTACATCACACCAAAATCTATGGGGAGAGCACTAAAATTCAGCCCCTTGGTTGCTGCCATACATTTACATTAGAAGTGCCCATCCAAGAAGGCTCAAGGTCATTGGCCACAGATACAATTACGTCATATCACATTATATCTACCGTAGATTTGATTGGATTGATCATGTCAACATCATACTTCCAAAATCTTAGCTAGCAATCTTGACAAGCAGTCATCATCATCAATCAAGTCGACAATCTACTGGCAAATCCATTTCAATCTTTGTCAAAGGAAGATATATTATAGATAAAACGTATCGGTGCTCATCGGCCATTGGACATAAACATTAGAAATGTCAAATTCAACAATGAGTGGTTTGAAAGAAATCAGTGGCTAACTGCAAGCGTTGCAAAGCAATCACTAGCCTGATACTCAGTGGAGATGGTGTGTGGTCTGGGTTTAAGGGTCTCTTTTCCAAGCTTAAAAGGATAAACATTCACATGCAACACCATGGGCTAGAAAAGGTTGAATACATTGGTCATGCTTTCAATCCAGCATGACTTCAAGCCGTGTTCAAAACAACTGGAAACTCTGAACTGGGAAATCTCAGACTTGAGTGAGTTCATGACAACTGGGAACTCTGAAAAAACGAGCTCCGACTGGGAGAATACGCTTTGAATGGTCATCCAACTCGGAATTTCAAGTCGGAACTAGGGCCTCTTTCTAGAGCGATGACCTGAAGATCACTGACATGTCATGATTCAACCTTGTTTTTTTCAGTTCCCAGTTGTCTTGAAAGGACCATAAATCCAGAGAATGACAGACTTTGATGATAAAATGTGATGACAAAATTTGCCCACAAGAAGGACCGCCGTGCCAACTTCCTGTTCAAGTGAGCACAGAACAAGAAGGTGAGTTCAATAATGTATTGGATGCTGAAGTATAATGTGGCTAAGAATGTAATACTAAGTGTATGTTGTGTAGCAAGCTGTTAGTAGCCTATGTGCCTCACCCTAATAATTTGGTCCCTTTCTCCCTCATAACTTAGCTTACTGTTCTGACTTGGGGGTGCATATGTAGCCTATAACCTGTGTTAGAGAAATGTAATCATTGAATATTGTAAGAGCTTTCATTATCTGCTTATATTGTTAGAACCGACCCTGGATATGAGAAGCAGGTACGGAGAGTTGTACATTTAATATAGCAGAGACATGGAACAGGACAGGAACAGCATCAGAACTGGGTAACAAAACGACAGACGACAATTAATGCTGAAGCGAAGAACAGAGCTGGGGAACAGATAGATATAGGGGAGGAAATAACACAAGTGATTTAGTCCAGGTGAGTGCAATGGATCGCTGATGCGCGTGACGAGGGAAACAGATGTGCGTAATGATGGTGGCAGGAGTGAATAATTCTGGGCAGCCTGGCGCGGAGGGAGAGTGGGAGCAGGCATGACATATGTGGCCCCTATATTTATCCTACAGTTCTGACTTGGTGTACAGGGAGAATACTGTAAGAATGGCCCATGTTCTGAATTATTTCTCTGTAAATTTCAAAAGTACTGAACCAATAGTTATATTGACTATGTCCGTCTTAGCTCGGTCATTAAGGTCTTAATCAAAATTATGGATTGCCTCTTATACGCTCATTGTTCCCTTATGCCATAGTTTGTACATCTCAACTGTCAATAGAAACGTCATTTGTTTAGGCAAGTCAGCCAAATCAGCTATCTTTTTTTTAAAAGGCAGTAAATTAGGCTTAATGAAGTGCTTTGCTGCCAGACAAGGCTCCGCTAATAGCCAGGTGTAGCAGTGGTAAGGATTCACTCCATGGTGCTGAAAAGAAAGCTCTGCTGTTGGGGCAGCTTTATGTAGACCCTAACAGTTTGTGGGCACCGTTTGTCATCGTTATAGTGCAATTAATGTATAGTGTTGTGTTGTGTAGTGGCTTTGCTGGCATGCATCTAAACATATACCTGTATATATTTTTTGCACCAAGATTTACATGCTAAAATCACCACTGGTGTCTTTGCCTATGTAACAGACATATTTGGGAAACTGAAGGAACTGAACACAAGCATGCAGGGGAAGTACAAAAACATTCTACAGATGAGGGATCGAATAAGTGGATTCAGAGGAAATAATTCTTATTGGAGAAAGTCTTTCAAAATCAAACATGCACATTCCCTCGGCTGTGCATGTTTCTAACAGGAAACAGCATCAGTAAATGTCTGTCACGTGTGATGACTGCTCACCTCCGACACTTGGAAGAGCACTTTGGTACCTACTTCCCAATCCATTTGACTGTGATCCTGTCTCAGTTGACATGCAGGTAAATTACCGAATTCTGCAGACAACACATTCACGGGTCACTGAGGAGTTTTGGTTCCCGATTCAACGGAAATACCCTGCCGTCTCCTTTTGAGCATTAAAAGTCATGGTACCCTTCGCCAGCTCATATCTGTGTGTAGCTGAATTCAGTTCTCTCGTCTGCATTACAACCAAATATTGATCCAGGTTGGATGTGACAGCAGAGATGAGGTGCGCACTGTGGACCATGCCCCCCTGACTTCGAGAAGCCACGCCCCCCTGACTTCGAGAAGCCACGCCCCCCCCGACTTCGAGAAGCCACACCCCCTGACATAGAGAAGCCACGCCCCCCTGACTTCGAGAAGCCACGTCCCCTGACATCGAGAAGCCACGTCCCCTGACATCGAGAAGCCACGCCCCCCTGACTTCGAGAAGCCACGTCCCCTGACATCGAGAAGCCACGTCCCCTGACATCGAGAAGCCACGCCCCCTGACTTCCAGAAGCTCCGACACGACATGCATCCAGCACACCCATCTCATTAGTGGTGGTGAGATAAGAGACATTATGTCAGACTTATTTACAATTGACTGTCATAGCCCCACATTAAAAGTACAGTATGTGATGGTGAGTTGAGAAGACAATCAGAAATACCGTTAGAATGTTTTTGACTGCCATAGCCCCAAATAAAAAAGTTAACATTGGCTGTTAATTACATCCTTTTTTCACATGGTTGGAGTCGCAAGAATTTTCAGATATCAAAATGGGGTCATGGGACAAAAAAGTTTGTTTAACCCATGTCTTAACCCCATCCCTCCTCCTATCACGATAGAGGGACACACACCAGGTGATAATTAAGCAATAAGGCCCGAGGGGGTGTGGTGTATGGCCAATATACCACGGCTAAGGGCTGTTCTTAGGCACGACGTATCGCGGAGTGCCTGAACACAGCCCTTAGCCATTGTATATTTGCCATATACCACAAACCCAGAGGTGCCTTATCGCTATTATAAACTGGTTACCAATGTAATTAGAGCAGTAAAAATAAATGTTTTATCATACCCGTGGTATACGGTCTGATATACCACGGATGTCAGCCAATCAGCATTCAGGGCTCGAACCACACAGTTTATAATAATACAATATACAACGGGTGGGTCTAATCCTGAATGCTGATTGGTTAAAACCAGGTGATAATAATACAATACATCACGAAGGAAAAACAAAAACAAAAGGATACAAACAAAAAGGAAGTCACCCTGCTGGACGAAGGATCCATAGACGAACCACATGGAATTGTAGAAGGTGGTGGAGGAGACAGCACCCATGGGCAGGCGCGGCGGGTTCAGCCAGTTGAGTAGGTAGACCAGGATGCCCACCAGCAGCACGGTGCCCGCAATGCACGCCCACAGCGACAGGTCAAAAGGCGCTAGGCAGGCGAACATGTCCACGGTACGCTCGGCCTTCCTGAGCAGCACACCCACCGAGTAGTCCATGTAGCGTGTGGTGAAGTCCACCGCACTCTCCCGTTCTGGCGTGATGGTGAGAGCCGAGAGACCCACGTCTGCCCGCTGGAACACAAACACACAGAGACACGTGCGCAAGCATACACATAGATATGCACACACGCACACAAATACACACACACACACCAGATTCATTAATGGAAAGATTCAAGGTGTATAGAAGTCAAGAAAATGACGGAGATTCTGTGAACACACACATCAGGAATGTGTTGTATTTGCTGGTATGGCTGAGTAATGGAACATCACTTTGTGTTAATCCAAGTCATGCACACATCAATAGAATCATATCTAATTTCTGCCATGGCTTCTCTGCTCCTGCTGACGATCACAGTCATTCTCTACTTGTTGTTGTCAAAACAACACTCCAAACTCACTATCTGATTAACACTGACTCTCTTCTCAAACTAAATAGAAAGGAAAATACCATGTTAGTAAGCCTAAATATTGCTATATAAAAATGTAGGGACTGCCATTTTCTGCGTCTGAGTCTATATTTAAGCGAAGCAGCGTTTATGGAGATGAATATGTCTGTGGTCTGTGAGTCATAGTGTGAGCATTGGAGGGGTTCAAGAAATAGTTCAAGAAATTGTTTCTAGGAGGATGAGGGCAGTTGCTAGGCCAGTAAGGCCAGTAAACCAATCAGGGAGTCTGAATTAGAATACACAAGTTGGTCCACTGAGAACAGTGTTGTTTTAATCTGCCACACAACGTACGTGTGTGTGTGTGTGTGTTTATGCAGGCCAGGTTCAGCTATAAACCCACTTAGGCTGAGCTAATATCCTCCCACATGTTGTGTCTTACCATTAGAAGACACTGTACGCAAATACCATTTTCGTGCATCCAAAATGGCACCTATTTATCTATATAGCCAGTTTTGACAGGGCCAAAAGCAGTGCGCTACATAGGGAACAGGGTGCTATTTGGGATGTAACCTATGTCTACGATTGAGGTTAGTCTGGCCTAGGGGTGCAAAGGTGGACGGCAAGGCACTGGAGTGACGGACCACCCTTGCTGTCTCTGCCTGGCCGGCTCTCCTCTCTCCACTGGGATTCTCTGCCTCTGACCTTATTATGGGGGCTGAGTCACTGGCTTGCTAGTGCTCTCCAATGCTGTCCCTAGGAGGGGTGCATCATGTCTTGCCAGGCTTTTTTTTATCTATACTCGACTTGAGTGGGTTGAGTCACTGACATTATCTTCCTGTCCGGTCTAGCTCCCCCTCGGGCTCGTGTGGTGGGGAAGATCTTCGTGGGCTATACTCTGCCTTGTCTCAGGATAGTAAGTTGATAATTTGTTGATTTCCCTCCGGTGGTGTGGGACTTGTGCTTTAGCAAAGTAGGTGGGGTTTTATCCTGCCTGATTGGCCCTGTCCGGGGGTATCGTCGGACGGGGCCACGGCGTCCACCGACCCCCCCATCTCAGTCCTCAATATCTATGCTGCAATAGTCTATGTGCCGGGGGGCTATGTTCAGTCTGTCCTATCTGGTGTAATTTTCCTCTCTTATCTGGTGTCCTGTTTGACCTTAAGTATGCTCCCTCTAATTCTCCCATCTCTCTCTCCCCTCCCGGAGGAACTGAGCCTTAGGACCATGTCTCAGGACTACCTGGCCTGACGACTCCTGGCTGTCCCCGTCCCCAGTCCACCTGGTCATGCTGCTGATCCAAGCTCTACTTTCCTGCGGCTATGGAACCCTGACCTGTTCACCGGACGTGCTACCTTGTCCTGGACCTGCTGCTCTCTCTTAGTCAATTGAAATAAATTAATTATGCTCTAATCTATGAATTTCACATGATTGGGAATACAGATCAGAAACCCGTAGATCAGAAAACCAGTCAGGCGACACATCTCCTTCGCATAGAGTTGATTAGGACTGTGGCCCGTGGAATGTTGTCCCACTCCTCTTCAATGGCTGTGTGGAGTTGCTGGATATTGGTAGGAACTGAAACACGCTGTCGTACACTTCAATCCAAAGCATCCCTAACGTGCTCAATGGGTGACATGTCTGGTGAATATGTAGGCCATGGAAAAACTGGGACATTTTCAGCTTCCAGGAATTGTGTACTGATCCTTGCGACATGAGGCCACGCCTCAGGATATCGTCACGGTATCTCTGTGCATTCAAATTGCCATTGATAAAATGTAATTGTGTTCGTTGTCCATAGCTTATTCCTGCCCATACCATAACCCCACTACCACCAGGGGGCACTCTGCGCACAATGTTGACATTACAAACCGCTAGCCCACACTGCGCCATACACATGGTTGTGAGGCCGGTTGGATGTACTGCCAAATTCTCTAAAACAACAATGAACATTCAATTTTCTGTCAACAGCTCAGGGGGACTTGACTGCAGTCAGCATGCCAATTGCACACTCCCGCAAAACATGAGACATCTGTGGAATTGTGTTGTGTGACAAAACTGCACATTTTAGAGTGGCCTTTTATTGTCCCCAGCAAAAGTTGCACCTGTTTAATGATCATGCTGTTTAAATCAGCTGTCAGGTAGATTGATTATCTTGCTCACTAACAGGGATGTAATCAAACTTGTAACCAACATTTGAGAGAAATATGCTTTTTGTGTGTATGGAACATTTCTGGGACCTTTTATTTCAGCTCATGAAACATGGGACAAACACTTTACATGTTGCTTTTATATTGTTGTTCAGTGTATAAATGGCTTTATAAAGAAATGTGACTGACTGAGAATAGAGCACTGGGCAGTAGGTAGCCTACCTGGTTAGATTTGGGTATGTTATTTTAGGCAAAAAATTGAAAAAAAGGGGTGGATCCTTATTAATGAAGGATTTGTACACCTTGAGACAATTGAGACATGGATTGTGTATCTGTGCCATTCAGATGGTGAACGGGCAAGACAAAAGGTTTAAGTGCCTATGAACAGTGGTATTGGTGTAGGTGCCAGGCAGGCGCACCGGTTTGTACAGTATAGAAATTCAACGCTACTGGGTTTTTCACGCTCAACAGTTTCCCCGTGTGTATCAAGAATAATCCACCACCCAAAGGACATCCAGCCAACTTGACACAACCATGGGAAGCATTGGAGTCAACATGGGCCAGCATCCCTGTGGAACACCTTGTAGAGTCCATGCCCTGACGAATTGAGGCTGTTCTGAAGGCAAAAGGGGGTGCAACTCAATATTACGAAGGTGTTCCTAATGTTTTGTACACTCAGTCTACATTCAAGATGTCAGACAATCTATTGAATACCTCAGTCCAGAATCGTTTGAAGACCGGACAATTCCAGAACAGATGCATTAGTGTATCGACCTCACCGTAGCCATGCCAACACAAGTCTGAAAGGCTTTGATCTGTCTTTTTCAGCCTGTGTGGTGTGATGTATGCCCTGTGTGAGATCTTCATTTGATTAATCTTATATCTTACGCAATTGAATATTGACGTTGTATTTTCTATATTGCGTCACATTGTGATAGATACACCCCATGTCCAGCTCGGAATGTAACTCAGTGGAGGTGTTACTATTTAAGGAGAAGCCAACCAGCTTGTATAGGGAGGAAACCGTTATTTTCCCAATAGCAACATCCCTCAGTTTGTTGTCTAAAGAACTTTTAGATCCCACATCAACACCCTTTGAGGGATTAAACATGATAATTGATTTGAATTGTAAATGGCAATGAAATGCTTTTATTATTATTTTATTATTCTCTGACATCAGCTCTTGGAATGGTATGATATCTCTGTGTCTTACGACCTGCCCCACTCAACTGATGTCTTGGCGTTGCCAGGTACCATTAGCCAGTGTCTTTCCACCTGCGGTAAACAAGGGGTTGTTCCATATTGAACAGAAAGGGAGGGATGCTCCATTGACAGATAACGTTTTGTGAAGTATCTTTGCCACTTCACAATAGAACTACAGCAGTGGATGATCTATCTTGCAGTGGGAACTTGGGGTCATACCATAGTGATAATAAGGAGATGTTCTGTCACTATTTCTTCCTCTAGCCACTGCCAGGTGCTTGCTATTCCCCTGTTTTTATAGCCCCACGCCAGTGGGTATCTCGCATTATATGACAAGTAGTACAAATACACATCGGCAACACCTAATCCCTCGGATGCCGTTTTTCATAGCGCCCTTCGTTTTATCACAGGAAACAGTTTTTATTACTCCTCACTGTATTCTTTACCAAAAGGTTGGCTGGACCTCTTTGAAGTCACGTAGATCACATCATTACACTCTTTTTGTTTACAAAGCCCTGCTCCACAAAGATTTAACACGACAGGGCTGGTTCACAGGGCTGGAGACTCATTTGGTGTCTAGAGAGTTGGGTAAATCAGCCTTTGAGTTCCTTGCACCTTTAGTGTGGAATGAGCTACAATAAACATTAAAATTGGAGGAATTGGTGGTCTCTGAGCATTTCAGACGGTTGCTAGGAGACCTTTTTTACTTTTTATCATTGTGTTTTGCTTTTTGTGTATAGTTGTGTATAATAACATATATTTTATATGAATCTGTAGTTTAATGGGTTTTGTTGTATTTTGATGTGTATTGTGATGCTATACAGGGCTCATCTGGAAAAGAGACCTTGGTCTCAGCATTGACTCCCTGTCTATATAAAGAGACCTTGGTCTCAGCATTGACTCCCTGTCTAAATAAAGAGACCTTGGTCTCAGCATTGACTCCCTGTCTAAATAAAGAGGCCTTGGTCTCAGCATTGACTCCCTGTCTAAATAAAGAGACCTTGGTCTCAGCATTGACTCCCTGTCTATATAAAGAGACCTTGGTCTCAGCATTGACTCCCTGTCTAAATAAAGAGACCTTGGTCTCAGCATTGACTCCCTGTCTAAATAAAGAGGCCTTGGTCTCAGCATTGACTCCCTGTCTAAATAAAGAGACCTTGGTCTCAGCATTGACTCCCTGTCTATATAAAGAGACCTTGGTCTCAGCATTGACTCCCTGTCTAAATAAAGAGACCTTGGTCTCAGCATTGACTCCCTGTCTATATAAAGAGACCTTGGTCTCAGCATTGACTCCCTGTCTATATAAAGAGACCTTGGTCTCAGCATTGACTCCCTGTCTATATAAAGAGACCTTGGTCTCAGCATTGACTCCCTGTCTAAATAAAGAGACCTTGGCCTCAGCATTGACTCCCTGTCTAAATAAAGAGACCTTGGCCTCAGCATTGACTCCCTGTCTATATAAAGAGACCTTGGCCTCAGCATTGACTCCCTGTCTATATAAAGAGACCTTGGTCTCAGCATTGACTCCCTGTCTATATAAAGAGACCTTGGTCTCAGCATTGACTCCCTGTCTATATAAAGAGACCTTGGTCTCAGCATTGACTCCCTGTCTAAATAAAGAGACCTTGGCCTCAGCATTGACTCCCTGTCTAAATAAAGAGACCTTGGCCTCAGCATTGACTCCCTGTCTATATAAAGAGACCTTGGCCTCAGCATTGACTCCCTGTCTATATAAAGAGACCTTGGTCTCAGCATTGACTCCCTGTCTAAATAAAGAGGCCTTGGTCTCAGCATTGACTCCCTGTCTATATAAAGAGACCTTGGTCTCAGCATTGACTCCCTGTCTATATAAAGAGACCTTGGTCTCAGCATTGACTCCCTGTCTAAATAAAGAGACCTTGGTCTCAGCATTGACTCCCTGTCTATATAAAGAGACCTTGGTCTCAGCATTGACTCCCTGTCTATATAAAGAGACCTTGGCCTCAGCATTGACTCCCTGTCTAAATAAAGAGGCCTTGGTCTCAGCATTGACTCCCTGTCTATATAAAGAGGACTTGGTCTCAGCATTGACTCCCTGTCTAAATAAAGAGGCCTTGGTCTCAGCATTGACTCCCTGTCTAAATAAAGAGGCCTTGGTCTCAGCATTGACTCTCTGTCTAAATAAAGAGGCCATGGTCTCAGCATTGACTCTCTGTCTAAATAAAGAGAGCTTGGTGCCAGTTTGTCTTGTTTTGTCAAGTCAACCAGGATGTTACTCCTGCTTTTTCCTATTCTGTTTTTTGCTAGTCCTCCCAGTTTTGACCCTTGCCTGCCTTGACTCTGTACCCGTCTGCCTGACCATACTGCCTGCCCTGACCTCGAGCCTGCCTGCCTGACCATACTGCCTGCCCTGACCTCGAGCCCGCCTGCCACTCTGTACCTCCTGGACTCTGACCTTGTTATGATCTTTTACCTGTCCACGACCATTCTCTTGCCTGCCCCTTGGATACTAATAAATATCAGAGACTTGAACCATCTGCCTCCCGTGTCTGCATCTGGGTCTCGCCCTGTGCCTTTATACCCTGTCCAAATAAAGGTTAAATTAAATAAATTCAACCCACCCTTACCTCTTGGTATGGATCTTTTTTTGTGGTTAATTCTTGGTTTCTTTTCTTTCTACAAGCTTGAAAATAAACCATGTACAGTATCTCTTTAAACCAGTGCTGAGGGAACTGAAGTGGTATAGCTGACACAAGGAACGCTAGTCTAACGAGTATGTTCTTCTTTATCACCTCTGCTCTACCCCAAAGTGATAAAAGTAGAACTGTCCATCTCTTAATGTCATCCCGATTAGTTTTATCCCGGTCCGTTTAGATCAGATATCTTATTAACTGGTGACTTGATAATTATCTAGAAACATTTGTCAAATTCTATGCGGGTTTTACAGCTGAGAGGACCCTAATGGCCAATATGATTTACGTATCCAGAACAGGTACCTCCAATGCCATTCTATCACTCTCCTTAAGAGTGAGCAGAGAGTTATTTTTAAAATAAATAATCTCTCTCTGGTATTGGTAGGACATTCAGACTGATAAAGTCCTGAAGAGTACTCTCTAAAAGGAGAGTTCATTTGATTTTTATCACATGCTATCGACCCATTTACAATCCTCCACAGCTGGAATTGTTTGTTTATTTTCCAACTATTTAAGTTTAAATGCAATTTTTTTGCCCGCTTTGTCACCTGACTTGAAATATCTCCTACGTAATAGGAAACAAGGCAAATGTATTCCCATCATGGAAGGCATTTTTAAGTATGTTTTTTGTTTTGGTCCAACATACATTGAGTCCAAAGTCTTAAATTCCACTATAAAACTGTTTTTCTTTCGTAACATATGTTTTTCCTTTTATCTGCAGTGTAACTATTGAGCCAACCTCTGCAGGTTTGCT
>NC_092152.1:11095175-11190175 GCF_045791955.1 Oncorhynchus clarkii lewisi
GATCAAAAGTAATGCACTATATAGGGAGTAGGCAGTCATTTGGGACAGAGCCAGAGTCTCTCACCTTGGCGACCAGCTCTCCCATCAGTCCGTTCCAGACCCCGTCGGACTGTTGGCTCCCGTACTTATGGTCAGGGGCCACATAGATCTCGTACTTGAAGCCCAGGTAGTTAGAGAGGGAATCCAGTACGTCGATGGAGTAACCTTGGTACTTCTTAGGCTTCCCAAGGACATTCTCTGACACCATCACAAAGGGCTCCTCCTGTTGGGACAAAAATCAATGTTCAACCTTACTGCTATATCCTCCATCCGGCACTACTGTATTGTAGCCCAGGTCTCCTCTGCCTCCACCCCATGCCTTTTTTCTTACATGGTTTACAACTTATTGAATGGGTCAATTTGAGCCAGCCAGTCCATATCCTTTCCCAGGATTTTTTGCCTAATCGTCACTAAATTGATGCTATTGTTTTCCACCTAACACAGAGAGAGAGAGCGATGAGGGAGAGAGATAGAAAGAGAGAGAGAGGTGTGAAATAGAGAGAAAGAGATAAATAGAGAGAGTGTGAAATATGATAAATAAGTCCACACTCCACTTGCTAATTGTCATGGACTATCCTGCAACGTGTCTCAACTTCCCGCCAAGAAGAAGAAACAGTAGCCCTTTCCCTTCCTGGCTACCTTCCACTTGAATAAATCCCTATTGATGACTGAGATGTTTCTGGGAATATATCAGCCAGATGTATTACTGAGGGGGTGTTATTGAATAAACACGGCATGCACATTAAGCCAGTTCTTTCTAATCCTCCATGGCCCCTGTCGCTCAATAAGCTATTAGTGGGAGTGTGAACATGCATGCCGACTCCCACTGTAGCCGCGAGGCACCATCAATCAGTGAGGGAACCCCCGCCACGTTGCGCACCATGCCACCTACCTACCTACCTACCTACCTACCACTTCCTACACTCCATCATAGTCCCCCAACCAAAACCTTACCTGACACATACGTGTATATTTACACACACAAACATGCTACTCTGACACACTACCCCTCCCCCCGCTGCTGTTACCTCAATTGTGGAATGGCAGAAGAGCAGGTTTTTCCTCCTTGTAGTGGTTCATGTTGCATTGATTACCTCCTCAGTATACGACTATCACTTCCACACAACTACACATTGATTACCTCCTCAGTATATGGCTATCACTTCCACACAACTACACATTGATTACCTCCTCAGTATACGGCTATCACTTCCACACAACTACACATTGATTACCTCCTCAGTATACGACTATCACTTCCACACAACTACACATTGATTACCTCCTCAGTATACGACTATCACTTCCACACAACTACACATTGATTACCTCCTCAGTATACGACTATCACTTCCACACAACTACACATTGATTACCTCCTCAGTATACGACTATTACTTCCACACAACTACACATTGATTACCTCCTCAGTATACGACTATCACTTCCACACAACTACACATTGATTACCTCCTCAGTATACGGCTATCACTTCCACACAACTACACATTGATTACCTCCTCAGTATACGACTATCACTTCCACACAACTACACGTTGATTACCTCCTCAGTATACGGCTATTACTTCCACACAACTACACATTGATTACCTCCTCAGTATACGACTATCACTTCCACACAACTACACATTGATTACCTCCTCAGTATACGGCTATCACTTCCACACAACTACACATTGATTACCTCCTCAGTATACGGCTATCACTTCCACACAACTACACATTGATTACCTCCTCAGTATACGGCTATCACTTCCGCACAACTCCACATTGATTACCTCCTCAGTATACGGCTATCACTTCCACACAACTACACATTGATTACCTCCTCAGTATATGGCTATCACTTCCACACAACTACACATTGATTACCTCCTCAGTATACGGCTATCACTTCCACACAACTACAAATTGATTCAAATGCACCCCAGATCTTGCAGACTATCTCAGCAGCGAGAAAATCAATACTGAGTGTGAAACGGTACAAGTGTACATCTGTGAGAGCATGTTTCCTACTTTTTCACAGTGGGAGGTGCACTACATGATTGTGAGAGTGTGTAGCCGTGTGTATGTGTCTCAGCAGGAAGCAGTGTCTGTGTGTGGGAGCTTTAATGTGTGTTTGTGTCGGTTTCAATGTTTTTACGCTGTGCACTATGTAATCAAATCCGTTCCAGTATGTGTGTGTGTGTGTGTGTGTGTGTGTGTGTGTGTGTGTGTGTGTGTGTGTGTGTGTGTGTGTGTGTGTGTGTGTGTGTATGTGTGTGTGTGTCTACAGTATATATACACTTGTTTGGAAATTATATTTGAGTGAGAACATGCATGTTCACAGTCCAAGTGCAAAATGTGTGTTCCTCTAGATAGGAGGGAAAGTCTTTATAGACAGTTCTAGACTGGAGGGAAGGTCTTTATACAGACAGTTCTAGACTGGAGGGAAGGTCTTTATACAGACAGTTCTAGACTGGAGGGAAGGTCTTTATACAGACAGTTCTTGACTGGAGGGAGTGTCTTTATACAGACAGATCTAGACTGGAGGGAAGGTCTTTATACAGACTCAGTTCTAGACTGGAGGGAAAGTCTTTATACAGACAGTTCTAGACTGGAGGGAAGGTCTTTATACAGACTCAGATCTAGACTGGAGGGAAGGTCTTTATACAGACAGTTCTAGATTGGAGGGAGTGTCTTTATACAGACTCAGTTCTAGACTGGAGGGAGTGTCTTTATACAGACTCAGTTCTAGACTGGAGGGAAGGTCTTTATACAGACAGTTCTAGACTGGAGGGAAGGTCTTTATACATACAGTCCTGGAGGGAAGGTCTTTATACAGACTAAGTTCTAGACTGGAGGGAAAGTCTTTATACAGACTCAGTTCTAGACTGGAGGGAAAGTCTTTATACAGACAGTTCTAGACTGGAGGGAAGGTCTTTATACAGACTCAGTTCTAGAGTGGAGGGAAGGTCTTTATACAGACTCAGTTCTAGACTGGAGGGAAGGTCTTTATACAGACTCAGTTCTAGACTGGATGGAAAGTCTTTATACAGACTCAGTTCTAGCCTGGAGGGAAGGTCTTTATACAGACTCAGTTCTAGACTGGAGGGAATGTCTTTATACAGACTCAGTTCTAGACTGGAGGGAGTGTCTTTATACAGACAGTTCTAGACTGGAGGGAAGGTCTTGATACAGACTCAGTTCTAGACTGGAGGGAGTGTCTTTATACAGACAGTTCTACACTGGAGGGAAGGTCTTTATACAGACTCAGTTCTAGACTGGAGGGAGTGTCTTTATACAGACAGTTCTAGACTGGAGGGAAGGTCTTGATACAGACTCAGTTCTAGACTGGAGGGAGTGTCTTTATACAGACAGTTCTACACTGGAGGGAAGGTCTTTATACAGACTCAGTTCTAGACTGGAGGAAAGGTCTTTATACAGACAGTTCTAGACTGGAGGGAAGGTCTTTATACAGACTCAGTTCTAGACTGGAGGAAAGGTCTTCATACAGACAGTTCTAGACTGGAGGAAAGATCTTTATACAGACTCAGTTCTACTAGATGTAAATGATAATGTGTTATCTGTCAGTCTATAGCAGGAGGGCTTTGCCACCATATTACCCATCATGTAAGGGTTATTCACTCCCACCTGGTTGTCCAGCTTGGGGCCTATCAGCTCTTCCTACAGCCACAGCAGCAGCCCCACTGCCATCAGCCTGCCATCAGCCTGCCATTAGACTGCCATCAGCCTGCCATCAGCCTGCCATTGGACTGCCATCAGCCTGCCATCAGCCTGCCATTAGACTGCCATCAGCCTTGCATCAGTCTGCCATCAGACTGCCACCATGCAGACCATAGGGGCTCACCAGAGTCATTCAGCCAGCCCACATACCCTGACTCTGGCCTGTACTCACTGAACTGGGGCTCTGCTCTGCATGAGAGGGTCATGGGGCGTGGACGGAGAACACTCTCTCTATCTCTCTGCACTTCAGCTCCCGAGAAAGACTGGGCACTCTATTACCCATCAGCCACCTGGAGGCAGGGAAGGATGCCTCCAGATCCCACTGCTCCTCGACTCCCCTAACATACACATCATGCGTAACCAAGCCCCCGCCAAGATCCCACTGGCACCCCTCATCCCCCTTAGACACACACACACATATTTCTTCCGATTTATAAGTGTTTTTTAAATTAACATTTAAGCTGGAAATGGCAATTTTCCACCCAAATAGATCACCGCTAAAAAGGCCTCCATGGGAAAGCATTAAATCAATGGATGACTGGTGATACTGCTGTTATTATCAAACAGTCTCTGAGCCGAGTTAGAGATGATGCCTGGCCAGGGAGGGATGCAGCCTGCCCGGGTTGATGGGTCCTGCTAATCACTGTGTTTTTCGACCATGGCACCCAGTTATTATCCACAGAGTAGGGACGCTGGGAAGAGCTCAGGGCATCTTGGAGTAGTGGATACTCCCTTTCAGGTTGCCCAGTCAAATGACCAAATCGCCTTCTAGTGGTTTCATGGGTGGAATGTTTTTCATAATTAATTAACATTAACATATTTTAACACATCAAAAATCCAGTGTTTCTATGTGAAAGGGTTTTGTTATATTTCAGTCTTCTGTGATGTATATAAAATTGTTATATTGGGATGTAAACTCAAAATGGAATACATTCAACTCTATATCTGACATGGTACAGATTTCTTTATTTGTATTTATTTTTAAGCATGTGTGTGAGGTGTATACTTTTGTTACAAAGTAGATTTGTTTAAGACTACCAAGAAACACTGAGGTAAAATAATAGTAATTAGCCACAGAGTAGATCAATTGAGCATGATAAGTTGATTGGTTGAAATTAAAAATAATATGTACAGATAGATAGAGGGTGGTGGTTGGGGGTCATTGAATATTGTCCCACCGTGCAAATGTTAGTTGAACCAAAATTCCATTAACATCATTTGTCAACATACTGACATTGAACATCAATGGAATTTTCAAAAATAAAAGTCAACATACTCATGTTAACCAGATTTCAACCACAAATCAATGACAGGATTTCAAGAGTCAGTTTGTTTATTTCAATAAAATATCATGCAGATTTTTTTTACATCAGGGTTTTGCCAGGAGGGATCTTCTGAACTGGGTCTAAAGATCAGAAAGCCCAAACATAATTTACTGTTAGCTACACACCCTCCAAATGCTAGCCTAGCTATCACACACGACATCTCATACATAGTCCATCCACAGTACTCTAGACATTTGACACGAATTCTTACTGGCTGCACTTCATAAAGGGTGTCAATCACAAAGGTCGAGCAAATGAGAGAGAGAGAGAGAGATGCGTCAACAGCAACCTTGGTAAAATCCTCAGCAGACTCGTACATTTCCTCAGTGGAAACAATGTACTGAGCAAACGTCAAATTGTCTTTTTACCAAATTACCATACTACAGACCACGTATTCATCCTGCGCACCCTAATTGACAAACAAACAAACCAAAACAAAGGCAAAGTCTTTTCATGCTTTGTCGATTTCAAAAAAGCTTTTGATTCAATTTGGCATGAGGGTCTGCTATACAAATGGATGGAAAGTGGTGTTGGGGGAAGAACATATGACATTATAAAATCCATGTACACAAACAACAATTGTGCAGTTAAAATTGGCAAAAAACAAACACGTTTCTTTCCACAGGGCCGTGGGGTGAGAAAGGGATGCATCTTAAGCCCTATCCTCTTACACATATATACAGTCATATGAAAAAGTTTGGGCATAATAATTTACTCTGTCGTCACAGAAAATGATCACAGTGGCATGCCATTCATTTTCTAATAAAAGATGAGTACTGGGGTATTGTCCAGACAAAGATTTTTAGTGTAGCAATATTAAGTTGTATGAAATTAAATCAGATGTGAAAAATAGGCTATGCAAAAATGTGGGCACCCTTGTCATTCTGTTGATTTGAATACCTGTAATTACTTAGCACTGATTCATTGGAACACACAATTGGTTTGGTGAGTTCATTAAGCCTTGAACTTCATAGACAAGTGCCTCCAATCATGAGAAAATGTATTTAAGGTGGCCAATTGCAAGTTGTTGTTCTCTTTGACTCTCCTCTGAAGAGTGGCAAAATGGGGGCCTCCAAATAACTCTCAAATTACCTGAAAACAAAGATTGTTCAACATTATGGTTTAGAGGAAGGCTACAAAAAGCTATCGCAGAGATTTAAGCTGTCAGTGTCCACTGTGAGGAACATAGTGAGGAAATGGAAGACCACAGGCACAATTTTTGTGGCAGGCCAAGTAAAATATTGGAGAGGCAAAGGCGAAGGATGGTGAGAACGGTCAAAAACAGCCCACAGACCACCTCCAAAGACCTGCAACATCATCTTGCTGCAGATGGTGTCACTGTGCATCGTTCAACAATTCAGCACACTTTGCACAAGGAGAAGCTGTATGGGAGAGTGATGCGGAAGAAGCCTTTTCTGCACACACGCCACAAACAGTTGCGTGAGGTATGCAAACGCACATTTGGACAAGCCAGATTCATTCTGGAATAAGTTGCTGTGGACTGATGAAACAAAGACTGAGTTATTTGGTCATAACAAGGGATGTTATGCATGGCGGCAAAAGAACACAGCGTTCCAAGAAAAACACTTGTTACCCACAGTAGAATTTGGTGGGGGTTCCATCATGCTGTGGGGCTGTGTGGCCAGTGCCGGTACTGGGAATCTTGTTAAAGTTGAGGGTCGCATGGATTCCACTCAATATCAGCAGATTCTTGGGAATAATGTTGAAGAATCAGTCACAAAGTTGAAGTTACGTCGGGGCTGGATATTTCAACAAGACAACGACCCAAAACACTGCTCAAAATCTACCTGGGCATTTAAGCAGAGGAACAAGTACAATGTTCTGGAATGGCCATCCCAGTCCCCAGACCTGAATATCATTGAGAATCTGTGGGATGATTTGAAGCGGGCTGTCCATGCTCGGCAACCATCAAACCTAACTGAACTTGAGATGTTTTGTAGGGAGGAATGGTCCAAAATACCTTCATCCAGAATCCATACAATCATTAGAGGCTATGGGAAGCGTCTAGAGGCTGTTATTTTAGCAAAAGGAGGCTCTACTAAATATTGATGTGATTTATGATGATTTATGCACCTGTCTAATTTTGTTTTGATGCATATTGCACATTTTCTGTTAATCCAATAAACCTCATTTCACTACTGAAATATTACTGTGTCCATCAGTTATTTGATAGATCAAAATGAAATTGCTGATCCAAACACCAAATTATTTAGAAATTAAAATTGTCAGGGGTGCCCAAAATACTGTATCAACAAAATGGCGAGGGCACTAGAACAGTCTTTAGCACCCGGCTTCACTCTACTAGAATCTGAAGTCAGATGTCTACTGTTTGCTGATGATCTGGTGCTTTTAGGACCTAAATCTTCTGCACAGATTCTGTAGGACCTGGGCCCTGACAGTAAATCTCAGTAAGACAAAAAATAATGGTGTTCCAAAAAATGACCAGTTGCCAGGACCACAAATACAAATTCCATCTACACACTGCTGCCCTAGAGCACACAAAAAAGGATACATACATTGGTCTAAACATCAGTGCCACAGTTAAATTCAACAAAGCTGTGAATGATCTGAGAGACAAGGCAAGAAGGGCATTCTATGCCATCGAAAGGAACTTAAAACTCGACACACCAATTAGGATCACGCTAAAAATACGTGAATGAGTTCTAGAACCCATTGCCCTTTATGGTTGTGAGGTCTGGGGTCTGCTCACCAACCAATAATTCACAAAATGGAACAAACAGCAAATTCAGACTCTGCATACAGAATTATGCTAAAATATCCTCCATGTACAACGTGAAACACCAAATAATGCATGCAGAGCAGAATTAGGCCGATACCCAAAAATGATCAAAATCCAGAAAAGAGACGTTAAATTCTACAACCACCTAAAAGGAAGAGATCCCAAACTGTCCATAAAAAGCCGTCACCTACAGAGAGATGAACCTGGAGAATAGTCCCCTAAGAAAGCTGGTCCTGGGACTCTGTTCACAAACACAAACAAACCCCACTGAGTCTCAGGAAAGCAACACAATTAGACCCAACCAAATCATGAGAAAACAAAAAAGATATTTACTTGACACATTGTAAAGAATTAACAAAGAAATTGAGCAAACTAGAATGCTATTTGGCCCTAAACAGAGTGTACACAGTGGCAGAATACCTGACCACTGTGACTGACCCAAACGTAAGGAAATCTTTGACTATGTACAGACTCAGTGAGCATAGACTCGCTATTGAGAAAGGAAAACAAAACCAATTTTGATAAACTCCCATATCTACTGGGTGAAATACCACAGTATGCCATCACAGCAGTGTGTGTGACCTGTTGCCACAAGAAAAGGGCAACCAGTGAAGAACAAACACCATTGTAAATACAACCCATATTGATGTTTGTTTTCCCTTTCGTACTTTAACTATTTGCACATAATGACATTTTAAATATCTTTATTATTTTGGAACTTTTGGAAGTGTAATGTTTACTGTTAATTTTTACTGTTTATTATCTACTTCACTTGCTTTGGCAATGTTAACATATGTTTCCCATGTCAATAGAGCCCTGAAATTGAAAAGAAAGAGAGAGAGAGAGAGAGAGAGAGAGAGAGAGAAAGAAAGAAAGAAAGAGAGAGAGAAAGAGAGAAAGAGAGAGAGAGAAAGAAAGAGAAAGAGAGAGAGCGCGCGAGAGAGAAAGATTGAGACAAAGGGATTTGTCAGTGAATACTGCAGTCTTTTCCCTTGTGCCTCTGGGAAAACACACACACAGACATGCATGCACAAACTCACACGCACACACCACCCAACCCTTTTCCTACACACCATTTCTGAGAAAACAGACTCCAGACTCCATGTGCATTTTGACAGGGATGAAAATAAAAAAAAAAGAGAGTGGTAGAATCATCTCTTTCTTCCCCCACAGACTTGAAAGCTGCGATATGAAGAACTTAATGCTCTGAATCTTTAACCACTCTGGGGACTCGCTCAAATCGGCGCTGGAGGCAAGATAGAAAAACTTGAACCTCAATATAATGGAGCTCAATTCAACTTCTGAAATTGCTTTTAATGAAGCGCCTGTTGTCCACTTGCTGTCCGTGAACAGACACGCCGACTTATATCTGGGAGTGTTGAACATCGTCGAAGCACCAGGACTAATTACAAGTGATATCTTTATGATGCCAAGTCTACTAAACAGCGGTGTACATACAGGCCCATGGCGGATACAGACAGCTCTGGGCTGAAGTCAGCGTCTGGGGGCAACTTCACCCTACTCCGATACAGGGTGAACAGTACAGTACTCACCAGGACAGTGACCACTCGCAGAACCACGCCCCTCATGTTGTTCTCCAGCTTCCTGTCTGTCAGCGTTCCGTTGAGGCCGTGCACTGGGTCCCAGGTGGCCAGCTGGAAGACAAGCAGGAAGTACAGTTTATTAGTGACATGTTAACACAACGGTCCTTTGTGGATCAGGTGGTAGAGCATGGTGTATGGTTCAGGTTTGTGGCTTCGAATCCTCCTGGGGCCAACTATAAGAAAATGTATGAACGCATAATGGTAAGTCACATTGGGATAAAAAGTGAATATTATTATATTATACTATGGCTTAGAATGATGACACCAAACAAACACACCACACAAGCATCATTCCAGCAGCTTGATGACACAGTCAATCTTGACGATCAACTGTTTCCCACTATCTCAAAATTTGCAGTTATCACAATTGACATACTGTTACTGTCTGTGAAGAGAAACAAGTGCAGGAACCGTCAATGATCTACTCTTACTATTCATAATGGTGCTCTGAATAGCCATTGGACTATTTTTGTGCCCTGGTCAAAAGTAGTGCACTATGTAGGGAACAGGGTTCAATTTGGGCCATTTTCTTTATTCAGTAAGGTTGTCAGGGTCGTCAGGGTTCTGTCAACAGAGTGTAGGAGTGCTGATCTAGGATCAGGTAATCTCATTCATATTGTGTTCTAAAAGGCAACACTGATCCTAGATCAGCACTCCTACACTAAGACACTTAACTGACCCAGAACTCAACATTTTATCTCACTCTTTTCACATCTTCGCTTTTTATTGGGATCACTCATTTACCCCAGATCTTGTTTCTCGCCTGTTTTTGTTGTTGTTGTTGCAATAAAACATTCCTGCGACTCAGATCAAACCGTACTAGCCTCCCTGTAGACAAACACATGGCAAAGAGGAGAAAGATTTACCTCTTCAAAGACAACAGAGGAGAGCGAGGAGACAGAGGAGAGAGAGGAGAGAGAGGAGAAAGAGTAGAGAGAGGAGACAGGAGACAAAAGAGCGAGGAGACAGAGGAGCCAGAAGAGAGAGAGGAGACAGAAGAAAGAGAGGAGAGAGGAGACAGAGGAGACAGAAGAGAGAGAGGAGACAGAAGAAAGAGAGGAGACAGACGAGAGAGAGGAGACAGGGGAGAGAGAGGAGACAGAAGAGACAGAGGAGACAGAGGAGACAGAAGAGACAGAAGAGAGAGGGGAGACAGAAGAGAGAGAGGAGACAGAAGAGACAGAAGAGAGAGAGGAGACAGTGGAGAGAGAGGAGACAGAGGAGACAGAAGAGAGAGAGGAGACAGAAGAGACAGAAGAGAGAGAGGAGACAGAAGAGAGAGAGGAGACAGAGGAGACAGAAGAGAGAGTGAGAGAGGAGACAGAAGAGAGAGATGAGACAGAAGAGAGAGAGGAGACAGAAGAGACAGAGGAGACAGAGGAGACAGAGGAGAGAGAGGAGACAGAAGAGAGAGGAGACAGAAGAGAGAGAGGAGACAGAGGAGACAGAAGAGAGAGAGAGAGGAGACAGAAGAGAGAGGGGAGACAGAGGAGACAGAAGAGACAGAAGAGACAGAGGAGACAGAGGAGACAGAAGATACAGAAGAGAGAGGGGAGACAGAAGAGAGAGAGGAGACAGAAGAGACAGAAGAGAGAGAGGAGACAGTGGAGAGAGAGGAGACAGAGGAGACAGAAGAGAGAGAGGAGACAGAAGAGACAGAAGAGAGAGAGGAGACAGAGGAGACAGAAGAGAGAGTGAGAGAGGAGACAGAAGAGAGAGAGGAGACAGAAGAGAGAGAGGAGACAGAAGAGACAGAGGAGACAGAGGAGACAGAGGAGACAGAGGAGAGAGAGGAGACAGAAGAGAGAGGAGACAGAAGAGAGAGAGGAGACAGAGGAGACAGAAGAGAGAGAGAGAGAGGAGACAGAAGAGAGAGGGGAGACAGAGGAGACAGAAGAGAGAGAGAGAGAGGAGACAGAAGAGAGAGAGGAGACAGAAGAGACAGAAGAGAGAGGAGACAGAAGAGAGAGAGGATCCAGAAGAGAGAGAGGAGACAGAAGAGAGAGAGGAGACAGAGGAGACAGAAGAGAGAGAGGAGACAGAAGAGAGAGGGGAGACAGAAGAGAGAGAGGAGACAGAAGAGAGAGAGGAGACAGGGGAGAGAGAGGAGACAGAAGAGACAGAAGAGAGAGAGGAGACAGAAGAGACAGAAGAGAGAGAGGAGACAGAAGAGAGAGAGGAGACAGAGGAGACAGAAGAGAGATAGGAGACAGAAGAGAGAGAGGAGACAGAAGAGACAGAGGAGAGAGAGAGAGAGAGAGAGAGAGAGAGAGAGGGGACAGAAGAGAGAGAGGAGACAGAAGAGACAGAGGAGACAGAGGAGAGAGAGGAGACAGAAGAGACAGAAGAGACAGATGAGACAGAGGAGAGAGAGGAGACAGAAGAGACAGAAGAGACAGAGAGAGAGAGAGAGAGAGAGAGAGAGAGAGAGAGAGAGAGAGAGGAGACAGAAGAGAGAGAGGAGACAGAAGAGACAGAGGAGACAGAGGAGAGAGAGGAGACAGAAGAGACAGAAGAGACAGAAGAGACAGAGGAGAGAGAGGAGACAGAAGAGAGAGAGGAGACAGAAGAGAGAGGGGAGACAGAGGAGACAGAAGAGAGAGGGGAGACAGAAGAGAGAGGAGACAGAAGAGAGATATATTATATTATTTATGCTGCTGCTTTTGCTTTTCACTAGAGTGGTGCATGTAGCTTGTTGTTAGCCACTCATAAGTCATCAAAGCGGCAATGGACTACAGTCATAGAACCTCCATGTGTGGCAAAAGCTAGGGGATATCTAATCAATGGAAGTTAAAGGAAGAAAGATAGGCTACAACAACCAAGAGCCAACAGGTAGCCTGCTACATCATATTCTGAAAAGAGTTATTGTTGTTGTTTGGAACTGTGTAGGGCAAGAACGTGCATGCCTTGATTAGCCTAGCTAGCTTAACTAGCTTCTCCCGGTTTGTTGTAATCAGCTATTATGTAATCAGCTATTAGTCTACTGTAGCACGAGTCAGCTTGGTCTCTCCTTCCCTCCTCCCTGCTCACAGTGTCACTTGCTTACACACACAGTAGCCTACACACACAGTATGGCCCTGCTAGAGCATCACCTCTGTCTACCTCCTCTCACAGTAGCCTACACACACAGTATGGCCCTGCTAGAGCGTCACCTCTGTCTACCTCCTCTCACAGTAGCCTACACACACAGTATGGCCCTGCTAGAGCGTCACCTCTGTCTACCTCCTCTCACAGTAGCCTACACACACAGCACGGCCCCTGATAGAGTGTAAATTTGCACTTTGTAAACTCCAAAGTAGCTTTAAAATAGACTTTTCTGCTGGTTCCCTCACTCAAATCGGACCGGGTCTGGATCCGATCAGGTCGATACGGGACGACAGGTAGCCTAGGGGTTGGAGCGTTGGGCCAGTAACCGAAAGGTTGCTAGATCGAATCCCTGAGCTGACAAGGTAAAAATCTGTCGTTCTGCTTCTGAACAAGGCAGTTAACCCACCGTTCCTAAGATGTCATTGTATAATAAAAATTTGTTCTTAACTGATTTGCCTAGTTACATCTTTTTTTATATAAATATACGGGTGTAGTTGTATTCGGGTCCATTCAGAGCGGGTCTCTATATTTAAAAAATATATTTATGTATATCGGGTCCAGGTGGGAAAGCCCCAGGTCCATTTCAGAACAGGTCCAACTTTTAGAACACATGAAGGCCTATAGAGCAGAAGCCCTATAGAGCAGAAGGCCTATAGAGCAGAAGGCCTATAGAGCAGAAGGCCTATAGAGCAGAGGCCACTTTCAATCCATTTTATGTACCACATTGCCTCAAAGCAAGCAAGTGTAACCTATGCGTCATACATTATTTCCAAAATACTTGTTAAACCTCTCTCTCGCTCTGTCTCACAAGCACCGAATAATCCCACCATTGTTGGGGTTTACAGTAATAATCTACCAAGAAGCTGGATATTTTAGCTGGATAAGGTATCATATGTTATGAGGGTTTACGTCCCCTCTCAAAGCCACCATATTTCACTGGCATTCTTTCTGACAGTTTATTACATCAGGCTGCAAATGCATTCCCCTTGTGTCTGTCATGTGTACATTTGTTTCCCCCCCCCCAACATAATATTCCTATGAGATGAAAAACAAACACTGAAAGGGAATGTGTGTGTTGTGTGTGAAGTTAACATAGCTCCTTTATGTAACTTTGGTTAGAACCTTTTCATGAGTCTTCTGCCTGCAGGTAGTGCTATAGTGCCTTGTTCATGGTTAGAACCTTTTCATGAGTCTTCTGCCTGCAGGTAGTGCTATAGTGCCTTGTTCACATAAAAAAAAACAACTCTTTCAATATACTAGAACAGGTAGTTCTTCTTCACCTTAGATGAAAAGCATTTACTACAAGAAATCCCTGGTAACTATAGCATGTCTAATGGATAAAACATTATCGGACCAGTGATCAGCGAGGCAGGTAGCGAGGGAGCCAATAACGCCAGGGCCAACTGCATCAACACGTCTCACCCTGTGACCCTCGCTGTCCTTTACCTCCCCCTCCTCCCAGACACCAGTAGGGATGGGTGTCCGCTGAGCGTGCAGGGGAAAACAAACAGCCCCCCCCCCCCCCCCCCCCCGCTTACGAGAACCTTTAAACTGTGCATAATACAAGGAAGAGCTCAATAAAAGTAAGTGTTGGGAGGACATGTCAATCAGGAGAACATGCTGCCTTATCCCTGCCTTCCCTCAGTCTATAGAAGACCGACTTTTCACCACCTGAGTAGGAGCTGTCTGTTCTGTAACCTGTAGAACAATGCTGTCTGTACATGCCACAGAACAAGACCTAGTAGTGTTGGGTGTGGAGGAAAATCACTACATGCAGTTATGCAAGCTGACTTTCAAAATGCACATTGTTGCTCTCCCCCGAACAGGTGAACATGGTCCCACTGAGGTAGAGGGAGGGTGAAAGAGAGAGAGAGAGAGAGAGAGAGAGAGAGAGAGAGAGAGAGAGAGAGAGAGAGAGAGAGAGCCCCTTATCTTCAGAGGGACAGATAAGGGCTCAATTCCTCTGGCAATAAATGTGCGACTGTGTCTGACTTCTCCTGTGCTGCATTCAGAGGCTAAAGAATGGCACTATTAGCATCCCATAATGCCTCGCTCTCTACACTGAAACAGTCCCTTTTGTTCCCCACGTATCGTCGTCTCCTCTTGACATTTCTACATTGAGAAAAAGTCTCACCATATCTCATCTCCTTTATCAGATCAAGTTGAACACTTCCTAGTACAACCAGACATATTTGTTGACCAGATTAACTAGGTCTCCCAACTGTGTGGTTTACAGGGCTGGGCAGGCTGGGAAGGGTGTACAGGGGAAGGGTACAGTAGTATTAGCGTAAGCATGGTGCTGGGGGTGTTGACATTATGGTGCTGGACCAGGTTGTTGAACCAGAACTACACATTGAGACCAGTGAGTTGACATGGTACTGCTGTAGGATGAGTGAGACCAGTCAGTTGACATGGTTCTGCTGTAGGATGAGTGAGACCAGTGAGTTGACGTGGTTCTGCTGTAGGATGAGTGAGACCAGTGAGTTGACATGGTACTGCTGTAGGATGAGTGAGACCAGTCAGTTGACATGGTTCTGCTGTAGGATGAGTGAGACCAGTGAGTTGACGTGGTTCTGCTGTAGGATGAGTGAGACCAGTGAGTTGACGTGGTTCTGCTGTAGGATGAGTGAGACCAGTGAGTTGACATGGTACTGGACCAGTGTGTCCTGCTTCCCCCACTGCTATATCGATTAGCTGGGAGTCACACCTCCACTCAGCCCTTCTCCTTCAAACCTGTTGGCTTCCTCCTAAATGGCACTAATTTTTTTATTTTGTACTACTTTTGACCAGAGCCCCAAACTATACAGTCTATACTATACAGGGTGGCATTTGGGCTGTGAAGCCAAGGTTCTTTGGCTCACGCCACTCCAGCAACTCTTCCACACACCAGTGACCAGCAACACTAACAACACAAGAACCCGCAACACCTTTCCCCACTTGTTAACGTCACAAGGACCCGTAACAAAATTCCCCACTTGTTAACAACAAGGACCCACAACACCATTCCCCACTTGTTAACAACAAGGACCCACAACACCATTCCCCACTTGTTAACAACAAGGACCCACAACACCATTCCCCACTTATTAACAACAAGGACCCACAACACCATTCCCCACTTGTTAACAACAAGGACCCACAACACCATTCCCCACTTGTTAACAACAAGGACCCACAACACCATTCCCCACTTGTTAACAACAAGGACCCACAACACCATTCCCCACTTATTAACAACAAGGACCCACAACACCATTCCCCACTTGTTAACAACAAGGACCCACAACACCATTCCCCACTTGTTAACGTCACAAGGACCCGTAACAAAATTCCCCACTTGTTAACAACAAGGACCCACAACACCTTTCCCCACTTGTTAACAACAAGGACCCACAACACCTTTCCCCACTTGTTAACGTCACAAGGACCCGTAACAAAATTCCCCACTTGTTAACAACAAGGACCCACAACACCATTCCCCACTTGTTAACAACAAGGACCCACAACACCATTCCCCACTTGTTAACAACAAGGACCCACAACACCATTCCCCACTTATTAACAACAAGGACCCACAACACCATTCCCCACTTGTTAACAACAAGGACCCACAACACCATTCCCCACTTGTTAACAACAAGGACCCACAACACCATTCCCCACTTGTTAACAACAAGGACCCACAACACCATTCCCCACTTATTAACAACAAGGACCCACAACACCATTCCCCACTTGTTAACAACAAGGACCCACAACACCATTCCCCACTTGTTAACAACAAGGACCCACAACACCATTCCCCACTTGTTAACAACAAGGACCCGTAACACCATTCCCCACTTGTTAACAACAAGGACCCACAACACCATTCCCCACTTGTTAACAAGGACCCACAACACCATTCCCCACTTGTTAACAACAGAAACACAATAGGCCACACAGATGAGCCCAAGGTGGATGGTGGTAGGGGGTAATGTTTCCAGAGGCTACACAGTCAAGCTCTCCTTTTAGTGAGTTCCTGTTGCATTCACAACATAGGGAATTGAAGTGTGATGTCTGCCCTGTCTCTTCATCGCAGAGACCTCTGGCCTGGTCTCCTCACCGCAGAGACCTCTGGCCCGGTCTCCTCACCGCAGAGACCTCTGGCCCGGTCTGCTCACCGCTGAGACCTCTGGCCCGGTCTGCTCACCGCAGAGACCTCTGGCCCGGTCTCCTCACCGCAGAGACCTCTGGACCGGTCTCCTCACCGCAGAGACCTCTGGACCGGTCTCCTCACCGCAGAGACCTCTGGACCGGTCTCCTCACCGCAGAGACCTCTGGACCGGTCTCCTCACCGCAGAGACCTCTGGCCCGGTCTTCTCACCGCAGAGACCTCTGGCCCGGTCTCCTCACCGCAGAGACCTCTGGCCCGGTCTCCTCACCGCAGAGACCTCTGGCCCGGTCTCCTCACCGCAGAGACCTCTGGCCCGGTCTCCTCACCGCAGAGACCTCTGGGGACTAACAGTGATGAAAGCCCTGCATAATTCCAGGAGCCAGATGCCAGTTTAGTAAAATAAGATTTTTAAAACTCCCAGCCTCCATTGTGTTTTCATGAGTTGTTGTGTGAATCGTCTCCTCCGGTTATATTTGCAGTATGTCTGTGTTTACATAAACCTCATTACTCGATGGGGGAACGCTCAGGGAACGCTCACTGCAGGGTAGTGGGTTCACATCAATAGTGTCCTGCCCCGACGATTCTCTAAACACGGGCTGGAAAGTCAATGTGGCGCAGTGGTTCAATCAACACAGATGTCATGCTGACGGTGCAGGACCGTGTAGTGGCCCATCTGTGTGGGCTGACGGCTCCGGGAAGGCCCTGTGTGCTGCCTGCCTGCCTGCAGTGTTTGCCAACGTGCTCATATATAGAGGGGGATTACCATAAACATTGCAACAGGACAACTTTCCCTCTCCACACAGTCTCTCTAGGGACACCTAAGCATACACATTCAAAGTAATTGGAACATGACCCAACATGCTGCATAGGCCAAAGTGGTAATGGATTGTATACAACAGTATATGGGGCGTGCTCTTTCTGTTGACACCTCACAAGTTATGTTTATTTAGAAGACAACACCTAACAAAAGGAGTGCCTGTATATTATTAGAGAATTGAAATAACCCTTAGCCTTGGTAAACTCGTTACTGTGGCTACTACTACTCCGGGCTTGTAAATCACACTGGACAAAGTCATCGACATCTCCAATGACTCCAACCCTTCCATTGGGAAACGGAGCACACATGCAGACAGCAAAGAGTTTTTGGGGTTTGAGACCCAAAAAACATCTATCGGACTGAAGAAAGCAGCACAACTGTCAAGTTCCAACAGTATGAATTAGCTCCCATCACACGCTCACAACTCTAGAGACAAGACAGAGGGGGGTGTCTGCTGGCTGGGCTGTCTGATCTGTGTTTCAAAATCCTACCACCACAGTAGATGAGGAGTGTCCATCCCAAGTCATGTCATTTCATATGGTTAAAAAGGTTTCAGAAATGAACATATTAGGTACTATAGACATACATATTGCAATTATGACAACAGTCTGATTGTTTGATGAAAATGCAACCAGAAGCTATTCTTTCCACGTTACACAGCCATCGATGTGTTCAAAATGTTGCCCGTTTCAAAAGAAAATTGGATTTCAAGGAAATAATGAGAAAATGCTGATGAATTGGATGCGTCAACTACTGTTAGAGCAAAAATATTATTTATATTTTATTATTTCAGTTATTTCAAAATGTGCAGCATCAGTTTATCTTATTAATGAAGACACTTATTTTGTGGACCCCCACCATTGTGTGGGGAAATATCTTATTACTGGCAAGAGCATCCTCATCAATTCTACTCACACAACTCCACAAATGACTTCATTAACATTACAATGATTTAATTGGTGGACCCTACCCAGAGGGTGGACAGCCAACCTTTAACAACAGAACTCATCTCTAGCAGGACACTGGTCAGCAGAGCTCAGACTGGATTGTTTTCATCAGCCGTACCAATACATAATTGGTTTTACGAATTCCGTTGAACTAAAAGGTAATTGCTCTGTGACGGAGTTGGCCGAACCCCACGCACATAAATCGGTTCAAATAAAAGCTTGACTGATAAAAACTGTCAAAATTCAATACGTATTTATTAAACAGATTGGTTTTAAGAGGTTAAAATACAGTACATGCTAAAAGGTTATAAAAATGTTAAAAAACACCTTCCCTGCAGAGCATATAGCATGTCTTCTTCAAAGTTTTATGGCAGAGTATCCCTATTGGTGTAGTGATGCGACACGCTTTAAGGGGTCTTCTTTGATATTATTGCGGTCCACAAGCAACTGCTATAGGTGTATATCAGCCCAAATAATAACAAAAATATATATTTTTAAATACAACTAAACTCAATGTACTCCTTTTTTCAGATTCAACTGCCAATGCCCCTCCCTACAGGCTCTCAACTGCCAACGCCCCTCCCTACAGGCTCTGGGGCCTGAGAAGGAAGACCATCTTCAGACAGTATTCTTTGCAATGTTTTGGAAGTGAAGTCATGGAAATCCAAAAACCTTTCAGCCACAGATACTTTTGTCCAGTTTCTTCGACATTCTTTTCGTTTGCACAGTACAATTAAATCACACGATAAACACCATCAAATCCACCTTCTTCACAATCAGTATATCAGTCTCCCTCAACTGTTGAACAACTATGAAACTTCACAGTCTGAAAAGCATGTACCGCCATATCTTCAGCTCCTTCAACTATCTCACGTGCCTCTGTGTAGGAGACTTGCTCTATAGCCCTGACCCTTGCCACCTCATACTTCTTTACACTAACCGGGCACTGCGGCGAATTGGGAACATGGTTGCCCTCACAATTACAACATCGTACAGCCTCAGATTCATCAACAGCATTCCTTCAGCACACACTTGATAAATGTCCATACCTTTTGCAATTCCAGCAAAACAACGGCTTGAACCCATATCTAACAAACCCCATCTTCACCATTGAAGGGAGATACTCAAAGTCAAACATCAATAATACCCTCTTCTTTTCCCACTACACGGTTTAGCCGGCGAGTTCCAACGACTCCTGGTATGCTGCTCGTAAACCACGAGGCCGCCACATCCAACACATCACCAGAGATGACACCTTTTAAAGGTGCTCTGCTACAAAAATCCAAACTCTCCACTTCATAAGTAAATCCTTAATGCCTCTTCCTTCTGCTCTTTTGACACACACACAAAAATAAGCTACTTCTGCTCACTCTGACCTTTCCCACCTTTCCCAATGCATCCCTCACCATACTTGATACTTCAAACGGATCTACCAGAAAACATTATTGTTAGTGAACCTTATGCCAACCAAAAACCTATATTCATTAACAACTTCAGCCCTTTTTGTTCCATCTTCCCTTATCACCGTCCTCCACTCTTCAGTCAAACTGCAAGGATCCACTCTCTCCACAAATCTCACTTCCACTGGGCCAGAACCATCCTTTACATCCTGGTTCAGGTGGGCTTTCACGTTTTAGCAACCAGAGGGAAGGAGGGGTGCTCAACAGCAATGATACAAATCAGCAGAATGGCATGAAAATAAAAACTAATTCGAGGTAGAAATAAGTTGGAGCACTCCAAAAAAAAAATGTCAGAGCGATTTATTTTTGCTCACTTTAATCCATTGTACAGTAGTGGAGGCTGCTGAGGAGAGGACAGCTCATAGTAATGTCTGGAATGGAGTCAATGGGATGGTATCAAGCACATGGAAACCACGTTGGATACCATTCCATTGACTCCATTCCAGCCATTATTATGAGCCGGCCTCCTCTCAGCAGCATCCACTGTTGTACAGGACGCGAAAAGGTTCCTGACATTTCGACATCAAGCTGACGTCTTCCTCAGAGTGACCTGACCATTGCACATAGCTCCTATTCATAGCCCAATTATCACACAAGTAACACAATCACAAAATGTACAAGTGAAGATGTATTGAATGTCATCTTAACATGCTCTATCCTCAAACTAACCAATAAGGCCCGAGGGGGTGTGGTATATGGCCAATATACCACGGTTAAGGGCTGTTCTTCTGTACGATGCAATGCGGAGTGCCTGGATACAGCCCTTAGCCATGGTATATTGGCCATATACCACACACCCTGAGGTGCCTTATAGCTATTATAATCTGGTTACCAATGTAATTAGAGCAGTAAAAATACATATTTTGTCATACCTGTGCTATACGGTCTGATATACCATGGCTTTCAGCCAATCAGCTTTCAGGGCTCGAACCACCCAGTTTATAATTGTATTTATAATATTTGTTTTACATTTTTTGGACCAACAAGTTTAGGAGCCACTAACACGGGACAACCAAGAGATTTATTCATTGGAAAACAAGACTTATTGATTCAATGGAGTATGCAACAGGGTCTCTATAGTCTACACAGAAGAACTAGCCACCTCTGCTACCTCAGAAATGTGCATTTTCGCCTCACTGTGTGTAGAGAACGAAGAAAACTTGAGTCGATCCTCTACTTGATTCTCACAGAGACAGTCCCAGAGGAAGCCATTATTTATTTTCTGTGGGGAGGCATTGCACAGCTCCACAAATCCTGAGTGCACAGCTCCCGAGTGGGGCAGTGGTCTAAGGCACTGCATCTCAGTGCTAGAGGCTGTATCACAATCGGCGGTGATTGGGAGTCCCATGGGGCGGCGCATAATTGGCCCAGCGTTGTCCGGGTTAGGGTTTGGCCGGGGTAGGCCGTCATTGGAAATAAGAATTTGTTCTTAACTGACTTTCCTAGTTAAATAAAGGTTAAATATGATAAAACAGCAGAGTATAGCCGCAGACAGGGCACAGGTGGTCCAGGGGATGTCGTTGCTCTGTTTTCTCTGTGGTCAGCCTCAGCGGCGCCACAGCCATAATACACTCGGCAGTCAATTCCGCCGGATCTTTATAGTACGAATAATTCACTCTCTGATTTCCCACCTGTCTAGCAAGCTGGTTTTAATTGCTTGCTCCAATTATAAAAGGGTAAATCCATTTGAATCCAATCACTATTTGGCTGCGTCCCTTTAGATTTTTTGCCCTTGGGAGAAGTGGTCAGAAAGTAACTTTTTGGACTTAACGCCAAAACATTCAGGAGATAAAGGTGCTCAAAGTTGACCCCTTTTGCAAACTCCTCCATATCATGAGAGATCCATGTCTTCATCTCTGGAGAAGATAAACGTTGTCAAACAATTTTATAAATTCTGGCACATTTTTTACAATTAATAATATTAACCTTTAACGTCAATTATCTAAAAAGGCGTTTTCACATTCAAATAAGTTTAAACCCTACTTTACATCATCTGAGGTGTTTGTGTTGTCCCCCGCCATCGGTTGAGACACAACATCCTCTCGAATACAGGGTGCAGGTCACTTAAATCATAGGTCCATTCTATGAACCTATTTCTATCCCTTCAGATCACTGCAAATTATCTGGTACACCATTGAAATGTAAATCTAATTACTACCACAAAGATGGCAGCAGGTATTAGTAATACTTCTATTATCTATATTTCTATAATTTCAATAGGTTTCCTATGGAGGATTGACAGTAAGTTAACATTCTCTGATATGTGGACCTCAATAGTTTTACCATTTTGGTACATACATCAACCCAAAACATGACACCCACCCTATATTGACGTTTAAGGAAAAAAAATATATATATATGTTTACAAGAAATTATAAAATATTTTGACAACCCTGTTTGTAAGCTTTCAAATGATATCATCTCAACCTTTCATATTTACCAGTGATGAAGACATGGATTTCAAATGGTATGGTGGGGTATGCAAAATGGATACAGTTTGAGTACCTTTTGTCTTGAATGATTTTTCATTCAGGTCCATAGAGTCACTTTCTGAGCACTTCTACAATGTGTACATAGGTATGGAAGGTTTTGTTTAAATCAAAAGGGCTGATGTCAAGAAGTGATTAGATTCAAATGGATTTACCCAAAAATAGACATTTCCTACACACTGAAGTTCACTCTTATTTACAGACTAGAATCTTGCTTTGTAGGGCTGTTTCTACAGTGGAGTAATATACATTTCCTACACACTGTTTACTGTATTTACAGACTAGAAACGTGCTATGTAGGGCTGTTTCTACAGTAACTTCAAAGAAAAGACAAACTAGCACCCTGCTCTTACTAGTATCACTTTATTTTATTCAAGCTTACGCGTCAGCCTTTTGGCCTTCGTCAGAGCTTTCCTGGAATAGGATCTGGGAAATCCAGGCATGTCTATCACAACGGGCCATATTTTTCCTTGAGTACCCCATTATTAGCCAAAACATAATTATGATAATAACTATTTAGATTGGCCCACTGGGCTAAAATGGACCAGCCCATCTGGCATTTGGCTAGTACTTTTCGGAATAGAATGCAACATAGTGACTTATAATGCACAGTGCCTATGGAAACTATTCAGACCTATACAGCCTTATTCTAAAATGGATTAAATAAAAACATTTCCTGAGCAATCTACACACAATACCCCATAATGACAACATTTTTGGGGGGAATGTTTGCTAATTTATAAAAAATTCAAACATTAAATATCACATTTACATAAGAACCTGACAGAGCTTGAGAGGATGTGTAGAGAAGAATGGGAGAAACTCCCCAAATACAGGTGTGCCAAGCATAGCGTCATACCCAAGAAGACTCAATGCTGTAATCGCTGCCAGAGGTGCTTCAACAAAGTACTGGGTCAAGTGTCAGAATTATTATGTAAATGTGATATTTCAGTTTTACATTTTTAATAAATTAGCACAAAAAAAAGTATTTCAAGTGTTTGCTTTTGTCATTATGGGGTATTATGTGTAGATTGATGAGGGAATTCCTTTTCTAAAATACATTTTAGAATAAGGCTGTAACGTAACAAAATGTGGAAAAAGTCAAGGGGTCTGAATACTTTCCGAATGCACTGTATGTGAACAATGTGGTAGTTAAACAAACATCTATTGTTTCATTTCATTCTAATGTAATTCAATTGCAATTAAATTGCAATATAGTGGTTTGTTATTGAATAAGGTGAATAATTATAAATTCTGACCGTAATCAAAATAATACAGATCATATTATTTTCCTATTCAATTAATCATGTGTACAAATTAAAACAAGAGTTCAACTTTGTCAATTAAAATAACTTTGTTAATAAATAAAGTATTCTAATCTATCAAAATGTCTTCCATGAGCTAACCTTTTAATGAGAAAACAAATCTGAAATGAATGACAGTGAGTGTGAACGTGTGTGTGCGTGTGTGTCAGGCCCCTTGCTATACAGTGCAGATGCTGCACTCTTCCAACTGGATCCATACACTGTGTCTTCCTGCTCAGAACGTGCCAATCAAGCTAATGTCCATTGTTAAATGTGTGATTTTATTACGTGTGTGTTTCATTATTCAAACCATTCCATATACTTATACATTTACCATCAACTTCATCCAGTCAGTAGTTTGTCAATTTGAATCTTTACAAACGCATGATGATCAGGGTCATATATGGGGTGCATCATCCAATCATGAGTGGCTCTAATGCTGTCTGAAAGAAGCCATTTGGAAATTAATATGATCTGTGAGCCTTCCCTGGCTAACACAGCATCCCACGGGGCACTGCAGTGCACAGGGCCTCCAGACTGGAGCTCTGCAGCTCCACCACTCCCCAACTACCTGCTGGCAGTGCTGTGCAGCCGTCTTCATCGACCTGGCCAAGGCGTTTGACTCTGTCAATCACCGCATTCTTACCTGCAGACTCGACAGCCTTGGTTTCTCAAATGACTGCCTCGCCTGGTTCACCAACTACTTCTCAGATACAGTTCAGTGTGTCAAATGAGAGGGCCTGTTGTCAGGACCTCCGGCAGTCTCTAAAGGGGTGCCACAGGGTTCAATTCTCGGGCGACTTTTTTCTCTGTATACAGTGGGGCAAAAAAGTATTTAGTCAGCCAACAATTGTGCAAGTTTTCCCACTTAAAAAGATGAGAGAGGCCTGTAACTTTCATCATAGGTACACTTCAACTATGACAGACAAAATGACATTGTAGGATTTTTAATGAATTTATTTGCCAATTATGGTGGAAAATAAGTATTTGGTCACCTACAAACAAGCAAGATTTCTGGCTCTCACAGACCTGTAACTTGTCCCTTTAAGAGGCTCATCTGTCCTCCACTCGTTAACTGTATTAATGGCACCTGTTTGAACTTGAACACCTGTCCACAACCTCAAACAGTTACACTACTAACTCCACTATGGCCAAGACCAAAGAGCTGTCAAAAGACACCAGAAACAAAATTGTAGACCTGCACCAGGCTGGGAAGACTGAATCTGCAATAGGTAAGCAGCTTGGTTTGAAGAAATCAACTGCGGGAGCAATTATTAGGAAATGGAAGACATACAAGACCACTGATAATCTCCCTCCATCTGGGGCTCCACGCAAGATCTCACCCTGTGGGGTCAAAATGATCACAAGAATGGTGAGCAAAAATCCCAGAACCACACGGGGGGACCTAGTGAATGACCTACAGAGAGCTGGGACTAAAGTAACAAAGCCTACCATCAGTAACACACTACGCCGCCAGGGACTCAAATCCTGCAGTGCCAGACGTGTCCCCCTGCTTAAGCCAGTACATGTCCAGGCCCGTCTGAAGTTTGCTAGAGAGCATTTGGATGATCCAGAAGAAGATTGGGAGAATGTCATATGGTCAGATGAAACCAAAATATAACTTTTTGGTAAAAACTCAACTCGTCGTGTTTGGAGGACAAAGAATGCTGAGTTGCATCCAAAGAACACCATACCTACTGTGAAGCATAGAGTTGGAAACATCATGCTTTGGGGCTGTTTTTCTGCAAAGGGACCAGGACGACTGATCCATGTAAAGGAAAGAATGAATGGGGCCATGTATCGTGAGATTTTGAGTGAAAACCTCCTTCCATCAGCAAGGGCATTGAAGATGAAACGTGGCTGGGTCTTTCAGCATGACAATGATCCCAAACACACCGCCCGGGCAACGAAGGAGTGGCTTCGTAAGAAGTATTTCAAGGTCCTGGAGTGGCCTAGCCAGTATCCAGATCTCAACCCCATAGAAAATCTTTGGAGGGAGTTGAAAGTCTGTGTTGCCCAGCAACAGCCCCAAAAACATCACTGCTCTAGAGGAGATCTGCATGGAGGAATGGGCCAAAATACCAGCAACAGTGTGTGAAAACCTTGTGAAGACTTACAGAAAACGTTTGATCTCTGTCATTGCCAATAAAGGTTATATAACAAAGTATTGAGATAAACTTTTGTTATTGACCAAATACATATTTTCCACCATAATTTGCAAATAAATTCATAAAAAATCCTACAACGTGATTTTCTGGATTTTTTTTCCCTCGTTTTGTCTGTCATAGTTGAAGTGTACCTATAATGAAAACTACAGGCCTCTCTCATCTTTTTAAGTGGGAGAACTTGCACAATTGGTGGCTGACTAAATACTTTTTTTGCCCCACTGTATACAGAGAACAAAGTCGGCCCGAGAATTGAACCCTGTGGCATCCCTTTAGAGACTGCCGGAGGTCCTGACAACAGGACCTCTCATTTGACACACTGAACTGTATCTGAGAAGTAGTTGGTGAACCAGGCGAGGCAGTCATTTGAGAAACCACTGTATATCAATGATGTCACTCTTGCTGCTTGTGATTATCTGATCCTCCTCTACGCAGACGACACCATTCTTTATACTTTCGGCCCTTCTTTGGACATGGCTGACTACTGCCCCCTTTGGAGCAATTGCGTGCCCATAGTAAACTGAATTTTTTTTTGTCAAAAATTGCTAATATATGCATATAATAATTATTATTGGATATAAAACACTATAAAGCTTCTAAAACCGTTGGAATTATGTCTGTAAGTATAGCAGAACTCACAGGGCAGGCATTCTTCCAAACTAGTTTGTGGTCATGAAAGTTGGGGCAACTTTGACGTCATCGCCCCCACCCTTCCCAACCAGCTATGGATCTGGGGACACTTTCTATGTCTTCCACTAGATGTCCTCATTGTAGAGCGTTTAATCGTTCAAATCCCGCGAGAATTGGCCCTATGGGAGTGATTTGAGTAAGTGCCGCGAGAAAAAACCTGTGCGTTAGGGCGCGAATTGGTCCCAGCCATTCCTTTGTTCCAGTACTCAGAAGAAGGACAAACAATGACCGGTTGAATTGAAAATTGTTTTGTATGTCTATAACATCCTAAAGCTTGGTTTTGCACTTAGTTTGACCTGTTTACTCGACATAAAATATGTAATTTTGAAGTTTTGATGCGCAACTTTTCCGGACCAGAGGACATTTTGGGTGCATTTCAGCTGATGTTATTAGCAGTAGCTAATACAAAGACGCAAGACTTGAAACCAAACGATGTATTGGGTAAGTATGAACCTTTCCAGAACATTCTGAACGAAGACCATCGAAGGTAAGGGAATATTTATGCTGAAATCTGTGTTTCTGTTGACTCCAACATTACGGAGAAATGTAGCTTATATCTGAGCGCCGTCTCAGAATATTGAATAGTGTGCGATTTCTGTAACGTTAAAAATAAATGTAACAAAGCGATTGCATAAAGAAGCAGTGTATCTTTCTAACTATATGTAGAACATGTATATTTAGTCAAAGTTTATGATGTCTATTTACGTTATCTTGCGGCGCTACCTACATTTTCTGCAGACATTTTTGAGTATTTTCTGAACATGAATTCAATGTAAATGGACATTTATGGATATATGTACTGTGTAACATGTCCTATTACTATTACTGTCATCTGATGAAGATTTTCAAAAGGTTAGTGAATGATTTATTTTTTAATCCTGCTTTTATAATTTTATATTTTCTGGGACAAAATGGCTGCCTCTTGTCTTGGTTTCGGTGGTGATCTAATATAAATATGTGGTGTGTTTTCGCCGTAAAACATTTAAAAAATCTGACATGCTGGGTAGATGAACAAGGTGTTTATCTTTCATTTGAGCTATTGGACTTGTTAATGTGTGGAGGTTAAATATTTCTAAGAATATTTTTGCGTTCCATGCGCCACGGTTTGAGCTGAACGGGGGGGGGGGTGGCGTTCCCCTAGGGGAACCCCTGGCGTCAACTTAACAAACCTCCAGATGAGCTTCAATGCCATACAACACTCCTTCTGTGGCCTCCAACTGCTCTTAAATGCAAGTAAAACGAATGCATGCTCTTCAACCGATCGCTGCCCGCACCTGCCCGCCCGTCCAACATCACTACTCTGGACGGCTCTGACTTAGAATATGTGGACAACTACAAATACCTAGGTATGTGGTTAGACTGTAAACTATCCTTCCAGATTCACATTAAGCATCTCCAATCCAAAATGAAATCTAGAATTGGCTTCCTATTTAGCAACAAAGCCGCCACGTATGCTGCTAAACATACCCTCGTAAAACTGACTATCCTACCGATCCTTGACTTCGGCGATGTCATTTACAAAATAGCCTCCAACACTCTACTCGGCAAATTGGATGTAGTCTATCACAGTGCCATCTGTTTTGTCACCAAGGCCCCATATACTATCCACCACTGCGACCTGTACGCTCTCGTTGGCTGGCCCTCGCTTCATATTTGTCGCCAAACCCACTGGCTCCAGGTCATCTATAAGTCTTTACTAGGTAAAGCCCCGCCTTATCTCAGCTCACTGGTCACCATAGCAACACCCACCCGTAGCACGCGCTCCAGCAGGTATAGTTCACTGGTCATCCTCAAAGCCAACTCCTCCTTTGGCCGCCTTTCATTCCAGTTCTCTGCTGCCAATGACTGGAACGAATTGCAAAAATCACTGAAGCTGGAGTCTTATATCTCCCTCTCTAACTTTAAGCATCAGCTATCAGAGCAGCTTACCGATCATTGCACTGTACACAGCCCATTTGTAAATAGCCCACCCAACTACTAAATCCCCATATTGTTATTTATTTTTTGCTCCTTTGCACCCCAGTATCTCTACTTGCACATCATCTTCTGCACATCTATCACTCCAGTGTTAATGCTAAATTGTAATTATTTCGCCACTGAGACCTATGTATTGCCTTACCTCCCTAATCTTACTACATTTGCACACACTGTATCTAGATTTCTCTATTGTGTTATTGACTGTGCGTTTGTTTATCCCATGTGTAACTCTATGTTGTTTGGGTTGCAGTGCTTTGCTTTTATCTTGCGCAGGATGCAGTTGTAAATGAAAACTTGTTCTCAACTGGCCTACCTGGTTTAAATAAAGGTGAAATAAAAATAAAATAAAAAAACTACCTGCTGGCCTCCTGGGCCTCTGTCTATCTCCTCCAGCACTTCCTTCTCTCTTAGACCGTCTTCCCTATTACATGCCTCGCAGCCAAACAGGAAGAGAAACCAGCTTCAAACGCTGGCCCTGCACAGCGAGTTCAAGCTTAAGGAGTTTGTCTATCTCAGCGGAGCAGAGAGCAGTGGGAGAAAAGGCTTTGCCTGTGTTCTTCCCCCATGAAGACACAGAATGAAAAAGGGGTCGATGGGTATTCTCCCAAGGCAGACGGTTGCCTCCCACAATGTAACCAATTCTACCTCATCCAGTCTGCATGTAGAGGACATCATCCAGTCTGCACATAGAAGACGTCATCCAGTCTACAGGTAGTAGGACATCATCCAGTCTGCATGTAGAGGACATCATCCAGTCTGCACATAGAAGACGTCATCCAGTCTACAGGTAGTAGGACATCATCCAGTCTGCATGTAGAGGACATCATCCAGTCTGCATGTAGAGGACATCATCCAGTCTACAGGTAGTAGGACATCATCCAGTCTGCATGTAGAGGACATCATCCAGTCTGCACATAGAAGACGTCATCCAGTCTACAGGTAGTAGGACATCATCCAGTCTGCATGTAGAGGACGTCATCCAGTCTGCATGTAGAGGACATCATCCAGTCTGCACATAGAAGACGTCATCCAGTCTACAGGTAGTAGGACATCATCCAGTCTGCATGTAGAGGACATCATCCAGTCTGCACATAGAAGACGTCATCCAGTCTACAGGTAGTAGGACATCATCCAGTCTGCATGTAGAGGACGTCATCCAGTCTGCATATAGAGGACGTCATCCAGTCTGCATGTAGAGGACGTCATACAGTCTGCATGTAGAGGACATCATCCAGTCTGCATGTAGAGGACATCATCCAGTCTGCATGTAGAGGACGTCATCCAGTCTGCATGTAGAGGACGTCATCCAGTCTGCATGTAGAGGACGTCATCCAGTCTGCATGTAGAGGACGTCATCCAGTCTGCATGTAGAGGACGTCATCCAGTCTGCATGTAGAGGATGTCATCCAGTCTGCATGTAGAGGACGTCATACAGTCTGCATGTAGAGGACGTCATCCAATCTGCATGTAGAGGACATCATCCAGTCTACAGGTAGTAGGACATCATCCAGTCTGCATGTAGAGGACATCATCCAGTCTGCACATAGAAGACGTCATCCAGTCTACAGGTAGTAGGACATCATCCAGTCTGCATGTAGAGGACGTCATCCAGTCTGCATGTAGAGGACATCATCCAGTCTGCACATAGAAGACGTCATCCAGTCTACAGGTAGTAGGACATCATCCAGTCTGCATGTAGAGGACATCATCCAGTCTGCACATAGAAGACGTCATCCAGTCTACAGGTAGTAGGACATCATCCAGTCTGCATGTAGAGGACGTCATCCAGTCTGCATGTAGAGGATGTCATCCAATCTGCATGTAGAGGACGTCATCCAGTCTGCATGTAGAGGACGTCATACAGTCTGCATGTAGAGGACATCATCCAGTCTGCATGTAGAGGATGTCATCCAGTCTGCATGTAGAGGACGTCATCCAGTCTGCATGTAGAGGACGTCATACAGTCTGCATGTAGAGGACGTCATCCAGTCTGCATGTAGAGGACGTCATCCAGTCTGCATGTAGAGGATGTCATCCAGTCTGCATGTAGAGGACGTCATACAGTCTGCATGTAGAGGACGTCATCCAATCTGCATGTAGAGGACGTCATACAGTCTGCATATAGAGGACATCATCCAGTCTGCATGTAGAGGACGTCATACAGTCTGCATGTAGAGGATGTCATCCAGTCTGCACATAGAGGATGTCATCCAGTCTGCACATAGAGGACGTCATACAGTCTACAGGTAGTAGGACTTCAGTTTGCCAATATGGAAAAGGAGGAGTTGAGAGACCTGTCTTTCCTATGTAACTACCTACGTCACTACCTATGTCACTATAGGGCTCCCGAGTGTTGCAGCGGTCTAAGGCACTGCAACACAGTGCTACAGGCATCACTACAAACCCTGGTTCAATCCTGGGCTGTTTCACAACTGACCGTGATCGGAAGTCCCATAGGGTGGTGCACAATTGGCCCAGTGCCATCCTGGTTAGGCCTGGGACAAGTACCTTAGAGTGTCTAGTTTGAGAAACAGACACCTCACAAGTCCTCAACTGGCAGCTTCATGAAATCGTATCCGCAAAACACCAGTCTCAACATCAACAGTGAAGAGGTGACTCTGGGATGCTGGCCTTCTAGGCAGAGTTCCTCTGTCCAGGGTCTGTGTTCTTTTGCCCATCTTAATCTTTTATTTTTATTGGCCAGTCTGAGATATGGCTTTTTCTTTGCAACTCTCCCTTTCAGAAGAACGGTCTTTGTTTCTGGCCATTTTGAGCCTGTAATCGAACGCACAAATGCTGATGCTCCAGATACTCAACTAGTCTACAGATGGTCAGTTTTATTGCTTCTTTAATCAGAAAACCGTTTTCAGCTGTGCTAACATAATTGCAAAATGCTTTTCTAATGATCAATTAGCCTTTAAAAATTATAAACTTAGATTAGCTAACACAACGTGCCATTGGAGCACAGGAGTGATGGTTGCTGATAATGGGCCTCTGTACGCCTATGTAGATATTCCATTTAAAACAATTCCAGCTACAATAATCATTTACCACATTAACAATGTCTACACTGTATTTCTGATCTATTTGATGTTATTTTAATGGACAAAAAAAGTAGATTTTCTTTAAAAAAACAAGGATATTTATAAGACTACAAACTTTTGAACGGTAGTGTCCGTTTGGAGGAACAGTCTTTGGTAACGCAGCGCTCTTTAAAGAATGGATACTTGAACAAGCAAAATGAAGTTTGCAGGTAGGCATATGTGTGTAGGAGGTGCAGGATATTGTCAATTGAAGGCACTCTGAAGAATATACTATTTATGGGCAGGCTACTTTGCAAGGCCAGGATAAAAAAGAAACAACGCATTGCTGTCGAACCAGCATATTAGTAGCTAGGCCTAGGGTAAGCTAGGCCTAGGGTAAGCTAGGCCTAGGGTAAGCTAGGCCTAGGGTAAGGACAGCCTATAGAGAGCTTGGTTTTTATTCATATGAAACGGAAAACAAGCCATCTGTTTTTTAAAACAACAACAATATTTCTAAATAGGATGCGGTCAAAAGCATGATATGATAAATTGCTTCTCTCGTTCCATGTCACTATGTGCAAACGTAGGCTTAAATGTCTATACGAATAACATTCACACGTCTATGCAAATACTAGGCTTCTGTCAATTGTATCGTTGCCTATGTGTGAGGCATATAAAAAAAAATCTGCCATTTATACGGCATTATAGGACGACTGAATAGTTTGGAGGAGCCTGTCTTTGGTAATCAGGCGAGGGGTGCTCTTTGAAAATGGGGATGGATAGCATACTTAAAAAGATAAATTAAGTATGCAGGTATGTGAATTGCGTGTAATGAAATTGCATGAGGACAAAAACCTCCAAAATATTTCTAAGCACTCTCAGAAGACCATTTCAAAGCTCTTTAATCGTAGGCCTCTTGGCTAATGGCCAGGATAAATAGCAGCTCCAATGTGATCCTGCAAAACCAGCCTTGATTAAGGGGAGGATAGGTTGTGCTTGTTTTTTTTTAATAAAAAAATGAAATGGGGAGAAACCGATAGTGCTTTATGTTTATAAATACGAGACTCACTGGCACAAAAGACACATGTCTCCTTCTATGGGCACTGATAGGCTGCACTTCCTCTCTCAAAATCCATGCCGTTATCAACTGTTGCATGTTAAGACCTGCTTTTTGTGGGTATTAAAACTTTTGCGCTTATTTTTAAGGACAGGCCTCAAGTACTGCCACCCCTCTCACCTCAGCACACGCAAGCTGATGTTAGACAGGTAAATTGCCAAACCTGGGATTAGAACTGAACAATTCCTGTGCGTTTGACTCATGCACCTCCTAGGCGCCAACCAAAAATATAAATATTTGAACTTGCTATTTCAGCCTGAACTGTAAATTATTGAACATGAATATAGGACTGTCATTAGCATTTGCAGAATTCAGTGTACAGATGTAGGATCTTAATTTTGATCACAGGAAATATAAAACTTGTAGTGTATTTTAGGTTTTAAAATGTTTCTGAAGTTTGTAATTTCCACTTTAAGATTTCAGACTTCATTTTCCCTGAGGAAAAATGTATCAACAACTACAAAAAATGTCAATTAATTATAATCCATATAATAATTCAAACTTCCTCTTGCTGCAGGATTATTTTCCTGCTGTAGCAAACTGGCTCAAATTAAGATCCTACATCTGTAGCTGAGCAAAGCACATTTATGTGTTGGAGTGTTGGTAGTGTTGTTTAATCAGTGTGGTTCATGCAATCTTGCTGAAGACTGACCCTCAGGTCTGGTGTCACAGTGTCTCAGTGTTTGAGAAGTGAGGGACAGTGTAGTCTCTTGGATGAGGATCAAGCTGGGAGATACACTTCACACCCTTCACTTTTCCAACTTCAAACTCACATCACATCACCACTCTGAAAGTTCTGGCCCAGAGCGTAGTCTTTTGGCTACCTCAGTCCAAAATACTCCCATCTGTCACATTGACACCTCTCATGACCTTTCACCCAGTCCTTACACACCCAGAAGACAGACGAATCATCTCTGTCTGTTGTTATACCTCTCATGACTTTTCACCCGGTCCTTACACACCCAGAAGACAGACAAATCATCTCTGCCTATATCTGTTTCATCAATGCTGTCTCGTAACAGAGAGACGGATGGATGGACAGAACAACAATGGTACGACTACAAGATCAGAGATAGTAGGAGATGACACCTCAACAGGGGGAGATGAGGGGAGTTCTACTGAGATATCAGTCTCTCTACTTCGAGAGCAGTTCTACTGAGATATCAGCCTCTCTAATGGAAGAGGAGTTCTACTGAGATATCAGCCTCTCTACTGGGAGAGAAGTTACAATGAGATATCAGCCTCTCTACTGGGAAAGGAATTCTGCTGAGATATCAGCCTCTCTACTTAGAGAGCAGTTCTACTGAGATATCAGCCTCTCTACTGGGAGAGAAGTAGAGACGTTCTACTGAGATATCAGCCTCTCTACTGGAAGATGAGTTATACTGAGATATCAGCCTCTCTACTGGAAGAGGAGTTCTACTGAGATATCAGCCTCTCTACTGGAAGAGGAGTTCTACTGAGATAGCCTCTCTACTTAGAGAGCAGTTCTACTGAGATATCAGCCTCTCTACTGGGAGAGAAGTGGAGACGTTCTACTGAGATATCAGCCTCTCTACTGGAAGAGGAGTTCTACTGAGATATCAGCCTCTCTACTGGAAGAGGAGTTCTACTGAGATATCAGCCTCTCTACTGGAAGAGGAGTTCTACTGAGATATCAGCCTCTCTACTGGAAGAGGAGTTCTACTGAGATATCAGCCTCTCTACTGGGAGAGAAGTTCTACTGAGATATCAGCCTCTACTGGGGAGAAGGGGAGACGTTCTACTGAGATATCAACCTCTCTACTGGGAGAGAAGTGGAGATGGTCTACTGAGATATCAGCCTCTCTACTGGGGAGAAGGGAGACGTTCTACAGAGATATCAGCCTCTCTACTGGGGAGAAGGGGAGAAGTTCTACTGAGATATCAACCTCTCTACTGGGAGAGAAGTGGAGACGTTCTACTGAGATATCAGCCTCTCTACTGGGAGAGGTTCTACTGAGATATCAGCCTCTCTACTAGGGAGAAAAGGAGAAGTAAAACTGAGATATCAGCCTCTCTACTGGAAGAGGAGTTATACTGAGATATCAGCCTCTCTACTGAAAGAGGAGTTCAACTGAGATATCAGCCTCTACTGAAAGAGGAGTTCTACTGAGATATCAGCCTCTCCTGGAAGAGGAGTTCTACTGAGATATCAGCCTTTCTACTGGGAGAGAAGTGGAGACGTACTACTGAGATATCAACCTCTCTACTGGGAGTGGCGGATGGCTGGATGGCTGTATGCGTGGATGATGGATGGATAGATGGATGGATGGAGTAGTACACAGTTACTGAGGTGTGATGGATGGATGGATGGATGGATGGATGGATGGATGGATGGATGGATGGATGGATGGATGGAGTAGTACACAGTTACTGAGGTGTGATGGATGGATGGATGGATTGACTAGTACACGGTTACTGAGGTGTGATGGATGGATGGATTGACTAGTACACAGTTACTGAGGTGTGATGGATGGATGGATGGAGTAGTACACAGTTACTGAGGTGTGATGGATAGATGGATGGATGGAGTAGTACACAGTTACTGAGGTGTGGTGGATGGAGAACACAGTACACAGCGAGGACGGAAACATGGGAAATGCTAATCTGCTGGCGTGGAGCATTGCACCATGGGAGGAATGAGCTGTGCTGATCCACAGAGACATGGTGAGGCATGACAAGAGACACGGAGCTGCCTGCTGTAATCCTGGGTTTACCTGCTGTAATGCAGCTTAGACCTGAAGGGCTAGGGTTGGATGGAGACAGGGGAGCAGGCGGAGGGAGAGGGAGAGGAAGAGGGAGAGGGAGGTGGAGGTGGAGAGGGAGAGGGAGGTGGAGGTGGAGGTGGAGAGGGAGAGAGAGAGGGAGAGGGAGAGGGAGAGGGAGAGGGAGAGGGAGAGGGAGAGGGAGAGGGAGGGGAGGTGGAGGTTGGCCACCCTGGGTGGTGGGGGGGAGGGTGGGGGGGCGGGGGGGCGGGTTGTCAGCAATATCTTGGCTAAGGAGGATTGGTGGAATCGTGGACCAATAAGATTGGTTTCCTGGCTGTAATCACTTTAGTATGTGTTACTCCAACCACACAGCTGCATAACTGGGGCATGGAAATACACACATCCATATCCCCAGACTACAGTATCAGTATATCTATTCCAGGCATTGTGACTCATACACTCTAAAAGATTATTCCATCATATGATTGTTGAGAAATTCATTATTCTGCTCTGTACGAGTCACTTTGTATGGTTTGGTTTGCATATTATTGTGTTACTTTTAATTATTTTTTACTTTAGTTTATTTGGTAAATATTTTCTTAGCTCTTCTTGAACTGCACTGTTGGTTTAAGGGCTTGTAAGTAAACATTTCACGGTAAAGTCTACACTTGTTGTATTCGGCGCATGTAACAAATAAAGTTTGATTTGATAGGAGATGTTTAACTATTCTGTGTCTGTCCTGTCCTGTCCTGTTTTTATAGAACTAACACATAGGTAGCTGATATAAAACAGCATTTTTGTGTTCTTTTGTAATTAATACTAAATCACATGTCAAACTCATTCCACAGAGGGATGACTGTCTGAGGGTTTTCGCTCCTTCCCTGTACTTGATTGATGAATTAAGGTCACTAATTAGTAAGGATCTCCCCTCACCTGGCTGTCTAGGTCTTAAATGAAGACAAAAAACAAAAACCAGCAGACACTAGGCCCTCTATGGAATGAGTTTGACACCCCTGCTCTAAACAGAAAGTAACAACGAGAACGAGCAATACATTGAACAGTCACAAATCATCTAAAAATAGTATTTTAACAATTAATTGAGCATAACAATTAATTTAAGAGATGATTTGTGCAAAACTCTTAATACGTGCAAACTGGTGGGGATTAACTTACATGGGGCATTGGCCCCAAAACTCTACTATTTCAGTCCAAAGACTGCTTTAAAAGTAAGGAAACATTAAAATGTATACAGTCATGCGTGCATACATCCTTCATATGTGGGAATTGAACCCACAACAGTGCCCCCCCCCTCCCCACCACCACACACACACACACACACTGCTATGTTTAACCCCGGAACACTGACAGGGCCCCTTTCAGTCCGCTACACACCCAGGAGGACCAACACCATTAATACAATAATAAACAGGTGTTTAGCATCATCCATTTAGTAGAAGACCTCTGTTAGATACAAGGGATATCTCTATTGCACAAATAACTAAACCCAGTTGCTAGAGTTCAGTCTGAACACACTGGTGAAAAGGGATGTATGCCTGCGTCCCAAAATGCATCCTTTTTCACACATAGTGCACTACTTCGTGAATAATGATAAGTAAGAAAGTGACAGAGGCATAAATATAATTTATCTGTCCAAATATTATTCACGATATATTCAGAACTATCTGTAAACATGGTATCATCCACATGAATGTAGAAGTGTTGAGAAACATGTTTTTCTGTAAACATGGTATCATCCACATGAATGTAGAAGTGTTGAGAAACATGTTTTTCTGTAAACATGGTATCATCCACATGAATGTAGAAGTGTTGAGAAACATGTTTATCTGTAATCATGGTATCATCCACATGAATGTAGAAGTGTTGAGAAACATCTTTATCTGTAATCATGGTATCATCCACATGAATGTAGAAGTGTCGAGAAACATGTTCTATTATTCTTTATGTAGTCATTATTATCTTCCCATGTGTCACCACATCCCAAAGGCTTTCATACTACTGTTGTAGTAATTCACACTAGGGTTGACATTATACCGTAGTGGCATTAGCGATAGTAAAATGCAGAGCCATCGTTTGTCAGGACTGTAAATACGGTGACTTCCCTTTGGTTCCACAAGTAGCCTTTGTGGAATTGGACCGCAATACAGTATCTAGGGCAGGGATGGGCAACTGTCTCCCTTCGACACTGATTCTCAATATGTGGACCCCGCAAAGGTACGTCCTCAGTCCCCTCGTGTACTCCATGTATACCCGCGAATGTGTGCCTTCACACAGTTCCAACTCCATCATAAAGTTTGCTGATGACAAAACAGTAATAGGCCTGATTACCACCAATGACGAGACAGCCTACAGGGACGAGGTAGGCACTCTGACAGTGGGGTGTCAGGTAAACAACCTCTCCCTCAATGTCAGCAAAACAAAGGAGCTGATTGTTTTTGCTGTTTTAATAGCACAGACTAGAACACGTTCCGGTATTCTTCCGATGGCATTGAGGAGTACACCACATCAGTCACTGGCTTTATCAATAAGTGCATAGAGGACGTCATCCCCACAGTGACTGTACGTACATACCCCAACCAGAAGCCATGGATTACAGGCAACATTCGCACTGAGCTAAAGGGTAGAGCTGCCGCTTTCAAGGTGCGGGACTCTAACCCGGAAGCTTACAAGAAATCTTGCTATGCCCTGCGACAAACCATCAAACAGGCAAAGCGCCAAGGGCTAAGATTGAATCATACTACACCGGCTCTGACACTTGTCTTACGCAGCAGGGCTTGCAAATTATTACAGACTACAAAGGGAAGCACAACCGAGAGCTGCCCAGTGACACGAGCCTATCAGACGAGCTAAATCACATCTATGCTCGCTTCAAGGCAAGCAACACTGAGGCATGCATGAAAGCATCAGTTGTTCCGGATGACTCTGTGATCACGCACTCCATAGACGTCGTGAGTAAGACGTTTAAACAGGTCAACATTCACAAGGCTGCGGGGCCAGAGGGATTACCAGGACGTGTGCTCCGGGCATGTGCTGACCAACTGGCAGGTGTCTTCACTGACATTTTCAACATGTCCCTGATTGAGTCTGTAATACCAACATGTTTCAAGCAGTCCATCATAGTCCCTGTGCCCAAGAACACCAAGGCAACCTGCCTAAATGACTACAGACCCGGTCCGTAGCCATGAAGTGCTTTGAAAGGCTGGCTCACATCAACACCATTATCCCAGAAATCCTAGACCCACTCCAATTTACATACCGCCCAAACAGATCCACAGATGATTGCACTCCACACTGCACCTTTCCCACCTGGACAAAAGGAACATCTACGTGAGAATGCTATTAATTGATTACAGCTCAGTGTTCAACACCATAGTACCCTCAAAATTAAATTTAAACTCAGTTTTTCACAATTCCTGACATTTAATCCTAGTAAAGATTCCCTGTCTTAGGGCAGTTAGGATCACCACCTTATTTTAAGAATGTCAAATAACAGACTAATAGTAGAGGGAATGATTTATTTCAGCTTTAATTTCTTTCATCACATTCTCAGTTTGTCAGAAGTTTACATACACTCAATTAGTATTTGGTAACATTGCCTTTAAGTTATTTAACTTGGGTCAAACGTTTTGGGTAGCCTTCCACAAGCTTCCCTCAGTAAGTTGGGTGAATTTTGGCCCATTCCTCCTGACAGAGCTGAAGTAACTGAGTCAGGTTTGTAGGCCTCCTTGCTCACACACGTTTTCAGTTCTGCCCACAGATGTTCTATAGGATTGAGGTCAGGGCTTTGTGATGGCCACTCCAATACTTTGACTTTGTTGTCCTTAAGCCATTTTGTCACAACTTTGGAAGTATGCTTGTCCATTTGGAAGACCCATTTGAGACCAAGCTTTAACTTCCTGACATATGTCTTGAGATGTTGTTTCAATATATCCACATAATTTTCCATCTTCATGCTGCCATCTATTTTGTGAAGTGCACCAGTCTATCCTGCAAAAAAGCACCCCCACAACATGATGCTGCCACCCCCGTGCTTCATGGTCAGGATGGTTTTCTTCGGCTTGCAAGCCTCCCCATTTTTCCTCCAAACATAACGATGGTCATTATAGCCAAACAGTTCTATTTTTGTTTCATCAGACCAGAGGACATTTCTCCAAAAAGTACGATCTTTGTCCCCATGTGAAGTTCAAACCGTAGTTAGGCTTTTTTATGGTGGTTTTGGAGCAGTGGCTTCTTCCTTGATGAGCGGCCTTTCAGGTTATGTCGATATAGGACTTGTTTTACTGTGGATATAGATACTTTTGTCCCTGTTTCCTCCAGCTTCTTCACAAGGTCCTTTGCTGTTGTTCTGGGATTCATTTGCTATTTTCTCACCAAAGTACGTTCCTCTCTAAGAGACAGAATGCGTCTCCTTCCTGAGCGGTATGACGGCTGTGTGGTCCCATGATTTTTATACTTGCGTACTATTGTTTGTACAGATGAATGTCGTACCTTCAGGCGTTTGGAAATTTCTCCCAAGGATGAACCAGACTTGTGGGCGTCTACAATTTTTTTTCTGAGGTCTTGGCTGATTTCTTTTGATTTTCCCATGATGTCCAGCAAAGAGCCACTGATTGTGAAGGTAGGCCTTGAAATACATCCACAGGTACACCTCCAATTGACTCAAATTATGTCAATTAGCCTATCAGAAGCTTCTAAAGCCATGATATCATGTTCTGGAATTTTCCAAGCTTTTTAAAGGCACAGTCAACTTATTGTATGTAAACTTCTGACCCACTGGAATTGTGATACAGTGAATTATAAGTGAAATATCTGTCTGTAAATCCTTGTTGGAAAAATGACTTGTGTCATGCACAAAGTATAACTCCTAAACGACTTGCCAAAACTATAGTTTGTTAACAGGAAATGTGTGGAGTGGTTGAAAAACAAGTTTTAATGACTCCAACCTAAGTGGATGTAAACTTCTGACTTCAACTGTATTTATATTATAGATTTGTTTTTTTAGAATTTATATTGTTTTTATTTCACTTGGTCCCCATACCCCCTCAATGGTCATGGTGTTCCCCCTATGGTCATTCCCCCACACCCCCTCAATGGTAATGCTTCTCCCCCTATGGTCATTCCCCCACACCCCCTCAATGGTCATGATGTTCCCCCTATGGTCATTCCCCCACCCCCCCTCAATGGTCATGATGTTCCCCCTATGGTCATTCCCCCACCCCCCCTCAATGGTCATGATGTTCCCCCTATGGTCATTCCCCCACCCCCCCTCAATGGTCATGATGTTCCCCCTATGGTCATTCCCCCACACCCCCTCAATGGTCATGATGTTCCCCCTATGGTCATTCCCCCACACCCCCTCAATGGTCATGATGTTCCCCCTATGGTCATTCCCCCACACCCCCTCAATGGTCATGCTTCTCCCCCTATGGTCATTCCCCCACACCCCCTCAATGGTCATGATGTTCCCCCTATGGTCATTCCCCCACACCCCCTCAATGGTCATGATGTTCCCCCTATGGTCATTCCCCCACACCCCCTCAATGGTCATGATGTTCCCCCTATGGTCATTACCCCACACCCCATAAATGGTCATGATGTTTCCCTACGGTCATTTCCCTAAACACCCTAAACAGTCTTTACTCTGCCTCCACCCCAATGGACATTTAATTATTCATCACAGCTACAGATCTGATGTATGTTGTGCTATTTATATTTATAGATTGTTTTATTTCACTGTACCCCTGTAATCACACCTGCATCCGTGTATGTGCGACTAGGTAGCCTAGTGGTTAGACTGTTGGACTTGGAACCGAAAGGTTGAAAGATTGAATCCCCGAGCTGACAAGGTTCTGCCCCTGAACAAGGCAGTTAACCCACTGTTCCTAGGCCGTCATTGTAAATAAGAATTTGTTCTTAACTGACTTGCCTAGTTAAATAAAGGTTTAAAAAAGCACTCAATTTGTAGGTCTGCGGATCAGTTTTATATACTGTATATTTTTGGGAACTTAGTAGGGAGCTCAACTGTTGAGAGTTAGAATAGTAGAATACACAAGGTGCAATTTTGAAATTGTGCATCAGTAGTTTTTCTCTTGTTATGTCAGTCACTGACAGTCACTTAATTAGCCATGTCAGCTAACATTTTTAAGATTGGTAAGTTAGTCTAGCGTCCAGCTATCTAAACTTGTCATAAGCATGGTGGATTTTACCAACCGGCGGGGGGGGACGACGACGACGACGACTGTCAGAGAAGCGTGTGCTTGTATACATGTTATTTGTTTTGGTTTGGTTCTATCAGTGCGCTATGTTGCCGCATTACCAGTCCCCGATGGGGATTGGCTCATTTGTTTGACACCAGGTGACCGGATGTAGGTATGTGGCGACATGGGGCATTGTAGGGCATCCCATCGTCTCCTCTTGGCCAAAGGTTACCTGAGAATGAGAGCGAGGGCCTCCGACCGCATCACATCAGATCTGTCTTCACTGTTGTTGTCCCCTAGTACTAATAGCCCATTGGTCAGCAGCGTTAGCCTAGCACACAGCATAGTGGGAGTGATAGACTCCTCAACTCACAGGGACTACAATCCTCCACCAAGTCTTACACCTCTCTTTGAATCTCTCTTCTGCCCAACAGGCAACGCTGTTTGAAATGGAAACAATATGGCAATATTGCAGCCAGCCTATTAGTATGAATATTCATATAAACACTGTGATCTGACTTAGCCAGCCTATTAGTATGAATATTCATATAAACACTGTGATCTGACTTAGCCAGCCTATTAGTATGAATATTCATATAAACACTGTGATCTGACTTAGCCAGCCTATTAGTATGAATATTCATATAAACACTGTGATCTGACTTAGCCAGCCTATTAGTATGAATATTCATATAAAACACTTTGATCTGACTTAGCCAGCCTATTAGTATGAATATTCATATAAACACTGTGATCTGACTTAGCCAGCCTATTAGTAAACCCATCTCAACACAGCATGACCCCGTCTCAACACAGCAGAATAATGACCTAGCCATGACCCTGTCTCAATACAGCATGACCCAGTCTCAACACAGCATGACCCCGTCTCAACACAGCAGAATAATGACCTAGCCATGACCCCAACTCAACACAGCATGACCCCGTCTCAACACAGCATGACCCCGTCTCAACACAGCAGAATAATGACCTAGCCACAACCCTGTCTCAACACAGCATTAGGACTAGTCATGCCAAATGACTTTAGGGAAATGAGGGCTTATGATTGAACTGCAACATGTCAAGAGAGAGCAATGCAATTGGGTGACACTCCATTTGACCCGATTGTCTCGAAACATTAGTAACATCGTGAACTATGAACTCTGAGATATGACTCGGAACATTAGTATGGTCGTGACATATGAACTCTGAGATATGAGTCGGAACATTAGTAACATCGTGAACTATGAACTCTGAGATATGACTCGGAACATTAGTAACATCGTGACATATGAACTCTGAGATATGACTCGGAACATTAGTAAGGTCGTGACATATGAACTCTGAGATATGACTCGGAACATTAGTAAGGTCGTGACATATGAACTCTGAGATATGACTCGGAACATTAGTAACATCGTGACATGTGATCTCGGACATATGACTTCAAACTGTTGCTTTGTACGGTAAAAATCTCACCTCCATTTTCAAATATTTATCATTCCACACTTGTTAATAGTGCTAACTGGCACAAAGAACTGATATTGAAAAGAGAACAGAATGCAGTGTGTGGTAGGAGCTACACAAAAGGAGAGACTAGGTGGATAGCAAAGAACACAAAGACACCGAGAACGACTTCAGCCAAAAAGGTCTTGTCCTCCTCCGCCACTCTTTAACAATGCTACAATATCACAATGGCCTAAAAAAAATAGGTTGCCTTCCAAAGGGGACCCTAATACCTATATAGTGTACTACTTTTGACCAGAGCCCTATGTGCCTCCCTATTGGCCCAGATCAAAAGTAGTGCATTATACAGGGAAACAAGGGCGATTTGGGACGCAGACATGCTCTGCTTGACCCAGGGAATATTTAGGTAGGCTAACGCCTCCAATGAGCAGCGCCTGACATCTAACACATCTGCTATCTACTGGGAGTTGCCCAGGAGATGTGCAAAGGGAGAATATGTGAAGCAAGAGAAATCAATGAGTCTCACTCCCCTGCCTCCCCTAAAGGCAAAGACAGATTCTAAAAAAGAACATCTGAATCTACCTAATGGAACGGAAAATTGGGGGAAATGAGAATCTCTACCCCTGGGGGATGTCCTCTCCTTTCCACTGTTTAGTTTCCCAAAATATTTAACACCATTTTACAGGAATATCATTTAGATGGAAGGAATTAATCCCATTTTGTTCCAAAGGTTGTTGCTCCCATATTTTGTACCACAAATAGACATTGAATCCTTCTTTTGATACACCATTTTGTATTTCATTGTCCACTGGTTGTCTCTAGTGTTCATGTAGCTAGGTCAAAAACCAACAACATTTTGACTCAAGATTTTTATTTGACAACTAGATTCATTTACACAACAATATACGTTGTGCAAGAAATTATGGGAGACTCCTCATGCAATCACATTTCATTTTGATTATGTAGTTCTGTCTTGCCTTGAGTATTGCCTACTTGAAATTTCACACCAGATTAACACATTCCGTTTGCAATGTGAAATGACTTGATAACCTGTTTCCAATCAATGTGAAACGTATTTAGAAACTAAAATTGTACCCCAAGCTAGATTTCAGTTGTAAGTGAAAGTAAGAACAACATTTTTAACATGTTACAATAAAATGTATTATTGTGTAATTCCAACACGTTTTTATTAACATGTTACATGTCCAGTAGGGTTAGTCTTTCCTGCCCTTCATGTACATGAGGCAGTGTGATAGACCAGGTAGGCATCTCATTTCTACATGTTTATAGGTATAAACATACCTGACATTAGCATTGTTATGAATGTTCTTTTAATAAGAGCAGGTGTCAACCATAGACATAAAATGCCAATCTAGTTGAGAATGGTTTCAACATAGATACAAGCCACTCTCCTCTGGGTGTGATAAGCAGAAACTTAACTGCTCTTTGACTAGCAGGTACGTACAATTCACAACCTGACACTCATAGAAACTGACATTGAAATGTCATACAGGGTTACACGGTTAATATGTTCTATTTTTTTACCATGTCAAGGGTAACAGATGAAATTCAATCTGTTCTATCAGTCCAAACATATAATGAAAGGTGTTATATCTGTTACCATGGCAGTGTAATGGCTGTGTCAGAATAGGAAGAGTGACCCCACTCTGGCGGACATTTTAGTATGAATGATATGCTATTCATTTAGTGGGTTAACATTCCCACTGACACTCACTTGATATCGTTCCCCGGGCTTGCATCGCTTGCTTTGCCTTTGTCCCTCCCTATATCTAAAGTATAGGACATCTATATCACCCCCTCACCTTCTCTCTCTCTCTCTCCCTCTCGCTCTCAGTGGGTTCCACATCACTGGGAACACTATTAGATCCAACCTAACTGTGACCCTCTTTAACGGCCACACATTGTAAATATAAATCTATTTTATTTCCCAGCAGAAATGACTTAAGGTCCCACGAAGCAATTACCCAGCAGACAGTGCGTCTGTCGTCTATGCTGCTGGCCAATGGAGCTTTTAGATTGTTGATGTATAGAGTGGTAAGCCTCATGTAGCCATCTGAATTAATGGAGTGGAAAACTAATTATTGCACAGAGGTAATAATAATTATGATAGATTGCCTAAGTCCAACTATTATCAACATAGAGACAACTGTGTGTGTGTGTGTGTGTGTGTGTGTGTGTGTGTGTGTGTGTGTGTGTGTGTGTGTGTGTGTGTGTGTGTGTGAGAGAGAGCGAGAGAGAGAGAGAGAGAGAGAGAGAGAGAGAGAGATGAAAATAAGGAGAGAGGGAGAGAGAGAGAGAGAGAGAGAGAAAGAAAGAGATGAAAATAAGGAGAGAGGGAGAGATAGAGAGAGAGAGAGAGAGAGAGAGAGAGAGAGAGATAGAGAGAGAGAGAGAGAGGAAAATAAGAAAGGAGAGAGGGGGAGAGAGAGAGAGAGAGAGAGAGAGAGAGAGATGAAAATAAAAAGGAGAGAGAGAGAGAGAGAGAGAGAGAGAGAGAGAGAGAGGGAGAGAGAGAGATGAAAATAAGAAAAGAGAGGTCGAGAGAGGGGGGAAATAGAAAAAGAGTGAGTGATAATAACATGAGTACAGTATGTGTGTGGCTCAGTGTGGATAATGAATTGAAAGAAAGGCAGGCAGCAGATTATAGCCCTGCACAGCTCCAGGTCAGTTCTGTGTCAATTACCTCTGTGTCATTACTGGAACAGCCGTTCTGTGCCTGGGCATAATTTAAGAACAAGGCCCGGTGTAAAAAGTCCATCAGTGGAGATGAAGAGATATGAAAGGGTTTGTGATTATAGTGTGTGGGAGGAATGCGATTGATAACTAGCCCTTCTCTGGGGTGTAGGTCCCGTGTGGCTCAGTTGCTAGAGCATGGTGCTTGCAGCATCAGGGTTGTGGGTTTAAATCCCATGGGGGACCGGTCTGGATGAAAATGTTTGCTCTCACTACTATTCTAGATAAGAGTTTCTGCTAAAATACAACATACTGTCTATTTGTTTGAGGTGTATTTATTGTTTTTGTTTATCTTATTGCGAGGTCGCTTGTGAGCAAGGCTTTCATTGTATTTGTGTACATATGAGAATTACATTGAAACTTCAACCTTGAGGGAACCTCGGGCCAGTTTACTCAATCAAACAGGTGAAAGCTGTGAATTTAAAGGTGAATGAAGAATAGGTTTACACGTTAATAATGAAGACTTTTCCAGAACTTTGTCTTGTTATTGTTATCTGGACATCGGTACCCACTAAACATAAATTATTGAAATGAATTGGTTACATTTACCCACATACACGCCTTGACAACATGAACATAGGAACATGCAATGTGCATAGAAATTACCACACGCAAAGACATATCTCTGGATATGCCAAGAAATAATGGGCTAGGTGAGTGGCTTTGAGTGAGGGGAATAGCTCAAATAGCATGTTTACAACTATCATTTAGATCTCCTGGATGGTCAGTCCTTGCATCCATAGCTCAGTCTATTTGAGAGTGCTTACATGTCTCCAGCCTCGTCCCTCAGCTGTTTACCAACACAGTGGCGGGGTGGGACTTTGTTGTTTGAATTGCCCCCCCCCCCCCCTGCAAGTTATTGAGTTGTTGATGTTTATCTTTAAATTGAAGTGCAGTATGATGACCTGCAACTCTTAGTCTCTGCTCTTCTCAATTGGTTCATTACAAATGTAAAATATCAAATATTCAGTAGACGCCGCAGCAATGCTCTCCCTCATCAGATGTTCTGGTACATACTGTACAGTGCTTATCATAGCAGTATAACAAGTATTTAATTCCCTCAAAAGGAATTATATTATTTGATTAAGAAGTCAGAGTTAATGTAATTACTTTGTAGTTAAATATTAATTTCATCTTTGGAGGCACGGTGCGTTATGTTTGTGTCTCAGGCCATTATCTCTAATGAGATCTGACAATCTCATTTGTAATCTACAGCAGACCCCTCTGGAAGTTTAGGATTCGTCAGGGGTGTCTGCGTGTGTGTGTGTGTGTGTGTGTCTGTCTGTGGGCCTTGGTCAAAATGTGTGCACTATATAGGAAGTAGGGTGGAATTTGGGACAACGCTTAACCCCTGCACCTCCCCCTCGGATTTGCTGACACTCCAAAATTAAACATACTATAGGCAAACCCAGAGTATATTGATAGTGCAACAATATAATCTAGACGTATAATCTAGGCATGTATTAACATATCAAAGTCACACTTTGTTTCAGAGTAGTTGTAGTACACTTAGTGTACAGAACACCATCCTCATATTGAGTCGCCCCACAACACAACAGGTGCACCTGGCACCTACAAACATACCCCATTCAAAGGCACTTAAATATTTTGTCTTTCCCATTCACCCCACCGAATGGCACACATACACAAGGGATCATAGCTTTCACCTGGATTCACCTGGTCAGTCTATGTCATGGAAAGAGCAGGTGTTTATAATGTTTTGTACACTCAGTTTATAACTGTAGCACTTTAGCTAGCAAGTTTTTTTTCACTGGGTTAGCAAAAACAGAGCACAAATAGGTAGGATGTGGGAAACTGGACTCTGTGGGTACCACAACCGGAAAATCTGGTCGGGACAGATGTTTGTGGGAATAAACGGGGAGTGTCTACAACTGGTCGGTGCGACTACAACTACCAGCAACATAAACTGATAGCAAAACATCTCTTCTCTGTGCCAGAATCTGTTCTGCTGGTAGTGCTGCAGTTTCTGGACCACACATTGCCCCTTGTGGTATGGGTTCAAACCTCGCCTGCGTCTTCATGTCTATATTTTCTATTTTCCCCTCATTTGAATTCCATACGGTCACTTGTCCACTCAAGCTTAACATTGTTGTCATCTATCACCCAACAGGTGTCCTTGGAGAGTTCCTCAATGAGCTTGACACCTTGAAAAGCTAATTTCACGACTCATCGTACTGGGCGATTTTAACATCCCGACGATTGATTTCAATTAATTTATTTTCTCCTTTGACCTCACCCTTTCCCAGTCACCTCCTACTCACAAGGCAGGCAATACGTTTGACCTCATCTTCACTAGAGGCTGTTAGCCTTCTAATCTCACTGCAACCCCCTATATATCTCTGATCTCCCCCAACCCTACCCACTCAGCCCCTAACCAGATGGTCATGCGCCGCCGCAATCTTTGCTCTCTCTCTCCCTCTACTCTCTCCTCTTCTAACATGTCCTCTCTTCCGTCTGCTATCCTCTCTTTCTGCGTCCTTTGACTCTCACTGTCCTCTTTCCTCCCGGTCGGCCCGACCTTCCCCTCCTGCTTCGTTGCTGAGTTATTCAATGCTAACAGAACAGGGTTGCGGGCATATGAGCGGAAATGGAGGAAAACTAAACTTTCGGTGGACCTTCACTGTATATTCCTTCCACCCCTTCCTCTCTACTTTCTCTTCTGCTATATTTGTTGCTAAAGATGCTTTCTATCACTCTAAATTTCAAATTTCTGCTTCCAACCCTGGGAAACTATTCTCCACTTTATCCTCCATCCTTAATACTCCACACTCTTCCCTCTCCCTCCTCCCTCCTTGCAGATGACTTTGTCAACCACCAGGTGACGTGGAGAGGGTCTGTTTTTGCACCACGTACTCTCACTACTGGTGTCCCCCAGGGCTCTCCTCTTCTCTCTATACACCAAGTCACTCAGCTCTGTCATATCCTCACATGGTCTCTCCTATCATTCCTATGCAGATAACACTCAATTATTTTTCTCCTTCCCCCCTTCTGACACCCAGGTGGCGACACGCATCTCTGAAAGCCTGTCAGATATCTCTGCTTGGATGTCAGCCCACCACCTCAAGCTCAACCTCGACAAGACGGAGCTGATCTTCCTCCCAGGGAAGGCATGCCTGCTCAAAGACCTCTCCATCACGGTTGACAACTCCACAGTGTTGCCCTCCCAGAGTGCAAAGAAGCTTAACGAGAACCTGAACAACACCCTATCGTTCTCTGCAAACAATAAAGCAGTCACTCGCTCCTGCAGGTTCATGCTCTACACTGGTCGTAGAGTACGACCTTTCCTCACACAGGAAGTGGCACAAGTTATAATCCAGGCACTTGTCATCTCCCGTCTAGACTACTCTCTGTTGGCTGGGCTCCCCACTTCACCATCAATTCCCTGCAACTTATCCAGAATGCAGCAGAAGACGGTATACAGTCTTCCTATTTTCTCCCATGTCACCCCACTCCTCCACACACTCCACTGGATTCCAGTCAAAGATCTCATCATCTTCAAGACCCTGGTGCTTGCCTATGGAGCAGCAAGGGGAACTGCACCACCTTACCTTCAGGGTATGTTCAAACCATACATCACAACCCAAGCATTCCGTTCTGCCACCTCTGGTCGCTCCCAGTCAAAGCTCTTTCCTGTCCTGGCATCCCAATGGTGGAACAAGCATCTTAAATTGTAATTTGTATTTAATTTCACCTTTATTTAACCAGGGAGGCCAGTTGAGAACAAGTTCTCATTTACAACTGCAACCTGGCCAAGATAAAGCAAAGCAGTACGACAAAAACAACAACACAGTTACACATGGGATAAACAAACGTACAGTCAATAACACAATAGAAACATCTATGTACAGTGTGTGCAAATTTTGAATGGGGCATGCCTATTTAAGATGGTGAGGAAAGTTTTTTTTTTAAACAACCTGGCATCCTCTACTGACGGGATGAGGTCTATATCCTTCCAGGATACCCGGGCCAGGTCAATTAGAAAGGCCTTGGTGAAGTGTTTTAGGGAGTGTTTGATAGTGATGAGGGGTGGTCGTTTGACCGCATACACATTACGGATGTAGGCAATGAGGCAGTGATCGCTGAGATCCTGGTTGAAGACAGCAGAGGTGTATTTTGAGGGCAAGTTGGTCAGGATGATATCTAAGAGGGTGCCCATGTTAACGGATTTAGGGTTGTACCTGGTAGGTTCCTTGATCATTTGTGTGACATTTAGGGCATCTAGCTTAGATTGTAGGACGGCCGGGGTGTTAAGCATGTCCCAGTTTAGGTCACCTAACAGTACAAACTCTGAAGATAGATCGGGGGCAATCAATTCACATATGCTGTCCAGGGCACAGCTGGGGGCTGAGTGGGGTCTTTAACAGGCGGCAACAGTGAGAGACTTGTTTCTGGAAAGGTAGATTGCAACACCGCCCTCTTTGGGCAGTTCTATCTTGACAGAAATTGTTGTAGTTCTGTAAATTTCGGAATTTTTGGTGGCCTTCCTAAGTCAGGATTCAGACACAGCTAGTACACCAGGTTTGGCGGAGTGTGCTAAAGCAGTGAATAACACAAACTTAGGGAGGAGGATTCTGATGTTAACTTGCATGAAACCAAGGCCTTTAAGGGTTACAGAAGTCAACAAATGAGAGCGCCTGGGGAATAGGTGTAGTACTGGGGGCTACAGGGCCTGGATTCACCTCTACATCACCACTGGAACAGAGAGGGTTAGGATAAGGGTACGGCTAAAGGCTATAAGAACTGGTCGTCTAGTGCGTTCGGAACAGAGAATACAAGGAGCAGATTTCTGCGCGTGGTAGAATAGATTCAGGGCATAATGTACAGACAAGGGTATGGTAGGATGTGAGTACAGTGGAGGTAAACCTAGGCATTGAGGGATGATGAGAGAGGTTGAATTTCTGGAGGCACCAGTTAAGCCAGGTGAGGTCTCCGCATGTGTGGGGGTGGGACAAAAGAGAGAATGCCAAGAGTGTGCAAAGCTGTCATCAAGGTAAAGGGTGGCTACTTTGAAGAATCTCAAATATAAAATATATTTTGATTTGTTTAACACTTTTTTGGTTAATACATGATTAAATATGTGTTATTTTATAGTTTTGATGTCTTCACTATTATTCAACAATGTAGAAAATAGTAAAATAAAACCTTGAATGAGTAGATGTGTCCAAACATTTGACTGGTACTGTATATGAGAAGAACTGGGAAAATACTATAGTTCTCTAGGTAACACTTAATAATTAGATGTACACTTATTTACAATGACAGCCTACCGGGGCAACAGTGGGTTAACTGCCTTGTTCAGGCTGAGAATGATTGATTTTTACCTTATCAGCTCAGGGTTTTGATCCAGCAACCTTTCAGTGACTGGTCCAACACTCTAACCACTAGGCTACCTGCCACCCCAAACATCACAGTATTTCTACCAAACATACTTTGTATAGAACACTGTTCTAAAGGTTATTTAGCTATTTTGTGTCACTGTGGCAGCCAAATCTGCCTGCTTGCATGAAACACAGTGCTCCATCCTCGAGACAGCACGTAAGTCAGACCTACAGAGACAGCGCACCAGTCACTGGTATGGAATACATATCAGGAACTTCTTCATTCCTCCTCCTCAGACCTCACCTAGTCTCAAAACTCAAGTCTCACCCCTCCTCTTCAATCCTCACCCTTCAACCTATTTCGTAAGGCCACCGCGCAAGGTCAGATAAACCCCCCCCCCCCCACCGCAAAATGTATTGTTTATTTCATCATTTTTTGAAAACAGCTCACTTCTAGCAATTCTACACATTTTGCCATTGGGCAGAGAAAAAAAGTTGCAGATTTATAGCCAATCTCAGAGAAAATGTTTCTGTTTTATAAACATCAATCAGCACCCCGTGGAGAATAGTCAACAACAACAATAACAACAGGAACAGGAACAAGATTGTTTTAATAATAATAATAATAACATGGCTGTATGGCATTTAGTAGATGCTTTTTTCTAAAGCGAATTACAGTCATGCGTGCATAATTTTTTTGTATGGTGACCCCAGCGAGAATCTAACCCAAGATCATTTGATTAAGAATAACGTTGTGTTCTTTTACCTTACTGACACCCCTGCCCCTGTCCTCGCCATAGTTGGTCCCCAGGATCTCAAAGTAGATGTTGGGGTTGGTTCCGTTGTCTGTAAACTCCAGGAAGCCAGTCAGACCACTCACTCCAGACTGTAAGGCACAGCACAAACACAAACACAAAGAGGGTTTTTAGAAAATCCTGCTGAGATTAAAACTATTCCTCATGAGACTGAGACTGTACTAATATGGACACTGTACAAGAGTGATTAGTAAGGTCAAAGAAACTACCAAAGAAGTATTCCCAGAAAAAGTCATAAAACATTGAAAATGGCTTTAATAAAAGATCTCGTCACTCTGGACAATGTCTGCTATTTCATGGGCCCGTTGGAAAACGTGATAGATAATAAGACATCTTCAACCCTCCAGCCTAGACACTGTAAAGTGATTACCTGGTTTGATCCAGTTGTAGGATCTTAATTTGAGCCAGTTTGCTACAGCAGGAAAATAATCCTGGAGCAACAGGAAATGTGAATTATTATGTGGATTATACGTCATGGACATTTTTGTTGGGGTTGATACATTTTTCATGAGAACAAATCTAGTCTGAAATTTCTATGTGAAAATTACAAACTTCAGAAGTCTTTTTAAACCTCAAATACAATACAGTTTTAAAGTTTTAAAACGTTTTAAATTTCCTGAATTGCATTCTCCGGCAGTTCTCCTGTAACAGGGTGATCAAATGAATATCCTACACTTGTAAGTGTGGGGCTTTTTCAAGAGAAATACTCTCGCTTTGATATTTCCATTGATGTGTACAGAGGCTATGCCTCGCTCCCCTCACACCCCTTTCATAATTCAGCCTGCATTACACCTGCACTGATGGTAGCCCTGTCTGCAAGGCTGCGTTCGAGAGCACAGCAACGTGACCGCCCGCATTGGGAAACAGACGGTTTATTCATCTACATGCAGCCTGTTACATTAAAGTCATGATAATAATCGCCTGTTGTTCATTTACTCTTAATGTGTTCTTCTTTTGCTAAATGAGAGCAGGCTTAAACATAAAGAGTGCTCGGCAGCCACGAACAAAGCACCACACCATGAGTAGACTTTCATCTCCCCAAAGCTCTCCAACATCACAAACGAGTGCAGAGACCCCGTCCCCCTCTTTCCAAATTGTAGGTCTAATTAAAACAAAGACAATTGTTGTAAATGTATTGCACCAATACTGCGCTGACAGGATTAATTAGCTGTCCAATTAGGAGAGCTGAGCAGTATACGGGCAAGTTCACCCTAACGCATGCATTGAAAAGCCAATAAACAGCCCGTTCCGCTAATGAAGCCGTAGAACATTGGTCCAATGAGGAAACCCTGGGGAATGTAATATGGGCCCATTACGTGGCTGGTTTACAGTAAAATAACAAGGCATACGCCACATTAACATCACCACAGTTATTACAACAGCCGGCAGCAGGTGCAGGAGAGAACACCTCACACATACAACCAGTCTCAGGACTGAAGAGGGACTGAATTATTGGGACTCGACCTTTGTTGGCTCACCTTCCCTACGGCAGGGCCGGTGTCACTTTCACTGATTGTGTGTATGTATGTGTGTCTGTCTCTGTGTGTGTGTGTGTGTGTGTGTGTGTGTGCAGACACGTGTCGGCAGGTACAGTACAATCCCCAGGAGCTACGGCCACAGGGACGGAGAAGGTGTTAACATCACGTCCTGTCCTGCACTAACACAGCAGCTCTGGAGAGCACGATGTCACCTCAACACGACAACAACGCCAACAACACCACCAGGGCTTTATTCAATGCCTAAGACAGTGTCCCTAACTTCATATCCATTTCAAAGGTCCCCGCTGAGATAAAAGTGGGGGCAGATGAGATGACGTCCACCCTTGAAGGGCTATCCCTTGTCTGTCATAATATCACTTGTTTTTCACATTCATACAGTGGTTTGCGAAAAAATTCACCCCTCTTGGCATTTTTCCTATTTTGTTGCCCTATAACTCAGAATTTAAATTTATTTTTTGGGGGGGGTTTGTATTATTTGATTTACACAACATTCCTACCACTTTGAAGATGCAAAATATTTTTTTGTATGAAACAAACAAGAAATAAGACAAAAAAAGAAAACTTGCCATTTTTCAAGGCAAAACTGCTCCAGCTCCTTCAAGATGGTTGGGTTCCGCTGGTGTACAGCAATCTTTAAGTCATACCACAGATTCTCAATTGGATTGAGGTCTGGGCTTTGACTTGGCCATTCCAAGACATTTAAATGTTTCCCCTTAAACCACTCAAGTGTTGATTGAGCAGCATGCTTAGGGTCATTCTCCTGCTGGAAGGGGAACCTCAGTCCCAGTCTAAAATCTAAGGAAGACTGAAACAGGTTTCCCTCAAGAATTTCCCTGTATTTAATGCCTTCAATCATTCCTTCAATTCTGACCAGTTTCCCAGTACCTGCTGATGAAAAATATCCCCATAGCATGATGCTGCCACCACCACGCTTCACTGTGGGGATGGTGTTCTCGGGGTGATGACAGGTGTTGGGTTTGCGCCAGACATAGCGTTTTCCTTGATGGACAAAAAGCTCAATTTTAGTCTCATCTGACCAGAGTACCTCCTTCTATATGTTTGGGGAGTCTCCCACATGCCTTTTGGCGAACATCAAATGTGTTTGCTTATTTCTTTATTTAAGCAATGGCTTTTGTCTGGCCACTCTTCCATGAAGCCCAGCCCGTAAAGCCCAGTGTACGGCTTAAAGTGGTCCTATGGACAGATACTCCAATCTCTGCTGTGGAGCTTTGCAGCTCCTTTAGGGTTATCTTTGGTCTCTTTGTTGCCTCTCTGATTAATGCCCTCCTTGCCTGGTCCGTGAGTTTTGGTGGGCAGCCCTCTCTTGGCAGGTTTGTTGTGGTGCCATATTCTTTCTTTTTTTAAATAATGGATTTAATAGTGCTTCGTGGAATGTTCAAAGTTTCAGATATTTTTTTATAACCCAAACCTGATCGGTACTTCTCCACAACTTTGTCCCTGACCTGTTTGGCGAGTTCCTTGGTCTTCATGGTGTCGCTTGCTTGGTGGTGCCCCTTGCTTAGTGGTGTTTCAGACGCTGGGGCCTTTCAGAACAGGTGTATATATACTGACATCATGTGACAGATCATGTGACACTTAGATTGCACATAGGTGGACTTTATTTAACTAATAATGTGACTTCTGAAGGTAATTGGTTGCACCAGGTCTTATTTAGGGGCTTTATAGAAAAGTACATTTTTCCATTTCACTTCACCAATTTGGATGATTTTGTGTATGTCCATTACATGAAATCCAAATAAAAATCCATTTAAGTTACAGGTTGTAATGAAACAAAATAGGAAAAATCACCAAGGGGGATGAATACATTCGCAAGGCACTGTAGTCTGCATCCCAAATAACATCCTATCTCCTATATAGCATACTACTGTCATGACTGTCCTGATCAGGTCAGGTTACAGGAGACCACAACCCTACAGATTATCTCTCAACCCCAAAAGAGGAGGAGAGATCTAGGGGTCTGAAGGTGTGGGGGTTTTATGACCCCTCACACCCATGGTAAATCTTAGGCCACAGACAACATTCCTTTGTCCTGTTACTATGGAGAACCAGCCTCAGAACATTAAACATGCAATAAAGGGACTTTGGAACAATGGTTTCCATCAGCCACAATGGTGGTCATGACGATAGACGGAATATGAAAATGTATGTCATTTTCGTTTTGTTATTAAAGGTGAATAGATGACGTTATTACGAAAGCATTGTAACGTAAACAGTTTACCTAGTTTATGTTTGATGTTTATACATTGGATGTTGTATGGAAAATGTCCAAATCAAAGAGAATGTTTTGGTAAAGATGAAATGTGAAGTTGTCTGAAATTGGATTTGAGTCAAATCTAGACCTTGCTCTTAATTAACTTGGTACGCCCAGAGAATTGCCCTAAAGGCGGTTACGCCCACTTCTGACACGAGGGTATAAAACCTGTGCGTGAAGAATGTACAGATAAGACTACGTGACCCAAGCTGCAGCCGAGGTCTAAAAAAGTCAACGAACCCAAAAACGTAACACAAGTTTGAAGACAAAGAAATCTTTTTCTACCCAAGCTACGGATGAGTAGCTGTGTGTAAGCGGGTGAATTCAAGTCGAACCACTTAGCCTCCACTCCTCACCGAATCGGGGTATCTACACTGTTTCATTCCTAAGCTGTGAGCTCTGAGCTACAGAGCTGTCTGTCCTCAGAAGAGCCCTTCCAGAGCAAGGGAGAGGGAACAGACTCCTAAGCCCAAAAGGACACTGACATCGTGAGGACAACCAAAGACTTGCGCGGGAGAAGTGCGTCATTGAGCACCCTGAACTTTCCACACGGAGAACCCACGGAGACCTTCCCCACGTATTTACATCATTATATTCTGACCCATAAGAGCGGCAGTTTGGGGCAAGGCTAGGGTTAGAATAAGCATAGCTGACAAATTCACCCAAATGTATATTTCTCTCGTGTACTTTCTCTTTTTCTCTCTCTTTTAAATCCCCATTTTAGGTAACACGTGCCATAGTGTGTTGGCCCGTTATACTAAGTTCTAATAAATAGCCTAGAATGTGTTTTTGTGTATGTATATCTTTTATCATCATTTTAGCTTTCTAGTAAATAAATACTAAGATTGGTGTGGTACGAACTCATTGGTGAGACCCGGGTTTGTGCAGATTCCCGGATTATGCGACGTTCAGAACGAGACTGTAGAGGTAACTAATTAGCGGCTGTTGTAAAATCGTTATTCTGATATTCTTTGAGTTAATTTGGGAAATAGAAACTCAATAAAACACATTTTCCCATGGTGCCCCAGGTTAATGAGTTAATAATTGCTTGATTCAGTTAATCACGCAATTAGAAACCTTTAATCATTCGATGAGCAACAGTCGTCACATGAACTAATACAACGTCACAACACTACTTTCAACCAAAACCATATGGGCCCTTATCACAAGTAGTGCACTATATAGTTCATAGGGTTCAATTTGGGACGCAAGCATTATCAAGGACCGGGACACGATGTGGGTGCAATTATTACCAGGTAGAACAGAAAACTAGCAGTACTCCGGACCTCCAGGCTCGGATTTGAATATCCTTGGTCTATAACCTGGTCTGGTAGTCAGGAGAAACTCCTGTCTCTAAGAATAACCCCCTATATGGACCAGTACCTTTTTTACATTGTCCAGCATAGGCCGTCCTCCTTGCCAGGGCTTAGAGTTCTTGCGGATACAGGTGAGGCTGGCCATGCTGTGCCACTTCCTGTCCTCCAGCTTCCTGTGGAAAGTGTTGGCCAATAGCAGCACTGTGTCGTAGATGTAGCGGTTGGTGATCTGGGGAAAGAGGGTGGGAGGGAGGAAGTAGAGGGTGAGACAACAGAAGGGAAGCAGAAGGGGAGGGTGAGACAAAAGGGAGAAGAGGGAGAAGTTAACAGTGGAGCAAAAGAAAAAGGGGAAGATGGTCAACAGTAGTGCACTACATAAGGAATAGGGTGCCATTTGAGATGCAGACAAAGTCTGCTGCACCGTGCTGAAAGCTGCTCTGCACCCTGCTGAAATCTGCTCTGCTCTGCACCCTGCTGAAAGCTGCTCTGCTCTGCACCCTGCTGAAAGCTGCTCTGCACCCTGCTGAAATCTGCTCTGCTCTGCACCCTGCTGAAAGCAGCTCTGCTCTGCACCCTGCTGAAAGCTGCTCTGCACCCTGCTGAAAGCTGCTCTGCTCTACACCCTGTTGAAAGCTGCTTTGCACCCTGCTGAATGCTGCTGAGACGGCTGGCAGTGAAACATGCAGTGATCATAAGGAGTAGGCTGGCATCATTTGAAAGAAAATTGATACGTGCACTCGTGTCATTTCATCAGTTCTTTGATCATTGGTAAAGAAGCAACACCTAACACCTGTGATTTGTAGCTACATCTCTGAAGTTCTCTCTGCAAACACTCACTCCAACTACTGTTTGCATTACACATCCAGGCTGCTCCCAGTTCCCGGTAAAGGAAGTGGCCCTGGAACGATTAAAACAGCTCTATCTCTGTAACTTTGTCTAGGTTCACCCTTTAAAAGCTTCACAACACAAATCACACCACGCGCATCTTTTTAACACTACAACCGCTTGGCCTATCAGCATATAAGTACCCACTAGAGAACATTACCAAGCGTTCCCTTTAGCATATGCATCAGAAGAGGGGTTGGGGTAAATTCAGAAGACACATTTCAGTTGAAGGCATTCAGTTGTACAGCTGGCTAGGTATCCCTCTTTCCATTTCCCTTCCCATATCAACCCGCAAGGTGCGCAAAAACATACTTGTTAAATAAATGCTTGATAAATAGTGTGTAAACTATTGTAAAGGATTCTTGCATGCAGAAATATTTATGGGAATGTATCAATAAAAAAAAATACAATAGTTATTTGTTTTAAGTCAAGCATATGTTTTGTATAAATCTACAAAGTCCTAGACAAAACATAGGCCTATAGCCTATTTTAGTTTCCCTTACAATAAAAACAATACATTGTATTCCATTTGATCAACTAAATGTGTAGATTCGATTAGTAATAGAGTTACAGTAATGAATCAAGTCCAGTTACAGCTTCTTTTGACAAAGTAGAAACCAAATAGACCGCAATAATAATATATCCAGCCAGGTGTGCAGGTGAAATGATTTGCTGTATTACGCATGAACAACTGTAAAGGATTAATGGCATAAAGAAATATTTTCATAACAAGATATAAAAACAGTTGACTGCATTTGATACTGTTTTGTGCCTTTAAATATGAATCAACCACGTCTTCTCTTTATGTTTGGGGTCCACATTCAGCACACAGATTCAGGGCTTTGTTAGAGAAAGTCCCACAAATAAATCGGTTGCAATGCACACTTTCTTCGTTTGCACCTGCCAACTTGTCTTATTTTTCCCCGAGTGGGAGCTGTGGTGCATCGAGAAGAGGAAGGGCAGGACCTGTTTCCATGGCGGCCTGCTTGGCGGATCACAAACCTCACATGCCAGATCCAGTGGGATGCATTGTGCTGATGATGCAAACACTCTTATTTATTATACATCTGTACACTGTGAGTGTTGCTTTACCAATCTCCATCACTGATGTGGAGTACAGCTCCGCTGGTATGTTGTTCTGCGCAGAGGGTGGCAGCTCCTGCCTTTCTTTGTTCACTGTTCCCAGCAGGCTAGTCTTCTTTGCAATTAACTTGTCAGCCAAGGAATTTGATGTGAAGAAGTTGTCCTTGGTCACATTTCTGCCTTTGCACATGTAAGGCTCCACGAGTCTCAAAACCAGATAGTTGCTCACCAGCTTGCCCGGTTTCATCTTTCCCCAGATATGGAAAGCCATTTAGCAAGTACTTGGTTTCGACATCTGCGGCTAACCAAAACTTAACTGAAGTCACATGCACCATTATCAGTTTCTATCTGGTTTCTAGGGCCCATTCATCCATTTACGACAAATAAGCTTATTTACATTTTATGTTTATTATGTTACTAGTGTTTGCTTAGTAGCCAGAGCTATGCTACGGCGTGAGTGGGCATGTGCTGAATGCATGGACAGCACGTGAGGTGTCATGTCACAATGTTTTACCTGCATGTGACTATGAAGGAGGATTTAACAAAGCGATCCTCCTTTCCCTGCAAGATGATCCCATCTCTTCGTGTACAATTTGACAACTGATAGGCCTAATATTGTCACTCATCAGATTATTGTCAATTTGATCTGGTCTACAGGCTAACTCTTATTATATGTGTAATTAGTTTTGGTATAGTTTAGGTGCAGTTTTGGTATAGTTTAGGTGTAGTTTTGGTATAATTCCAGTGTAGTTTTGGTATAGTTTAGGTGTAGTTTTGGTATAATTCCAGTGTAGTTTTGGTATAGTTTAGGTGTAGTTTTGGTATAATTCCAGTGTAGTTTTGGTATAGTTTAGGTGTAGTTTTGGTATAATTCCAGTGTAGTTTTGGTATAGTTTAGGTGTAGTTTTGGTATAATTCCATTGTAGTTTTGGTATAGTTTAGGTGTAGTTTTGGTATAATTCCAGTGTAGTTTTGGTATAGTTTAGGTGTAGTTTTGGTATAATTCCAGTGTAGTTTTGGTATAGTTTAGGTGTAGTTTTGGTATAATTCCAGTGTAGTTTTGGTATAGTTTAGGTGTAGTTTTGGTATAATTCCAGTGTAGTTTTGGTATAGTTTAGGTGTAGTTTCAGTGGGCCGGCTGTGCAGGCTGACTTGCATTGTTTGTTTCCTGCTCACCAACTTGGATAGAGTTAAGGATGTGTTTTGCACTATTCTAAAGGCTTACTGCAACACATAGCATGTTCTCGTTTCCCTTTACAATACATTGGATTAGTAATGGAGTTACAGTTAATAAAACAGTACCATAACAGTTTATTTTTACAAAGTAAAAGGTAGAAGACAATAGTATCAACCTGCTAGGCACACGGTCAAATGATTAACATGAGCGCCAATGCTGATGAATAGGCATAACACAAACTCATCGTTACACTATTGTTGTTCTAAATTAAATCAACCTCTTCAACCTCATCATTCAGTTCACGCCTAATTTCAATTTGATTGTGAAGTAACTTGCACAATTATCGCCCATTCCATCCATTTGTTATTCAGTGGGCTGGCATCTTTTGCTTCGCTGGATAGAGTCAAGGATATGTTTAGCATTATTCTGAAGACCTACTGCCACATGTAGCATGTTTTCCTTTCCCTTATAATACATTTGATTAGTAAGAGAGTTATAGTGAACAAAACTGTCCCATAACAGCTTCTTTTTTACAAAGTAAAACATTAAAGAGAATGGTATCAACCCGCAAGGCTTGCGGTCAAATTATTTGCTGCTGATTAAATAGGCATAACACAAACTCATCATTACACTATTGTCTTTCTAAATTAAATCAACCTTTTCAACCTCCTTATCATTCAGTTAGGCCTAATTTAAATTACATTGTGAAGTAAGGTGCACAATTATCACCCATCCATTCATTTGTCATTCACTCAGTGAGGAGAGAGAGACTCATTAAAAAAACTGTTAAAGAGGCACAAAATCCTTTTCTGTTTGTGATATGAAAATGTTGACGACTGTAAATAAAACACAAACATTTAGGAAAAGTCAGGGAACGAGCAGGACATAGCTTTTTGGGGGGGCTGATTTTTTTAATTGACCAAATCAAACGTCTGTGGCAGTTGGGTTATGGCGGTTCTAGAGCCCAGACCTGTATCCCAAATGGCACTTATTCCCTATATAGTGCACTATTCTTGAGGGTCATAGTCAAAATAGTGCACTATAAAGGGAATACGGTACCATTTAATTTGGGCCACAGCCGGAGGCCGAAGGGGGAGACAGAGAACAGTTCATTCGGGCCCTGATCGATGGCCCTGTGATTTAGCACAAGCGTTGTCTCCGTTTGAATGGCTGTGTAATAAATAGAGTGCCCATTACGTTTGCCGTTGTTTATTAACCTGCAATGCTCGGGCACACTTGTCACAAAATTCGAGTGCCGTGTTCCAGCGCCCACTGTCCTAACCGGGGATGTGGAACGAGCATGGCATCCCCCTGACATAGGCTTTTATAGCCGGGAGGTCACCCATGCATCAAATCAAATTGTATCAAATTGTATTTGTCACATGCGCCGAATACAACAAGTGTAGACATTACCATGAAATGTTTACTTACAAGCCACTCCCCAACAATGCAGTTAAAAAGCAATAAAATTAACAAATAGATAAAAAATAACACAATAAAAAAAACACAAAATAACAATAACGAGGTTATATACAAGGAGTACCGGTACCCAGTCAGTGTACTGGGGTTCAAGAGGTGATTCATTGAGGTAATATGTATATGTAGGGTTTGTTTAGGTGATTCATTGAGGTAATATGTATATGTAGGGTTTGGTTAGGTGATTCATTGAGGTAATATGTATATGTAGGGTTTGGTTAGGTGATTCATTGAGGTAATATGTATATGTAGGGTTTGGTTAGGTGATTCATTGAGGTAAACATTTATATGTAGGGTTTGGTTAGGTGATTCATTGAGGTAATATGTATATGTAGGGCTTGGTTAGGTGATTCATTGAGGTAAACATTTATATGTAGGGTTTGGTTAGGTGATTCATTGAGGTAATATGTATATGTAGGGCTTGGTTAGGTGATTCATTGAGGTAATATGTATATGTAGGCTTTGGTTAGGTGATTCATTGAGGTAATATGTATATGTAGGGTTTGGTTAGGTGATTCATTGAGGTAATATGTATATGTAGGATGAAAAGCAGAAAGTCCAGGTAGATATTTAATTAACTGTTCAACAGTCTTATGGCTTTGGGGTAGACGCTGTTCAGGATCCTTTTGGGCCCAGACTTGGTTCTTCGGTATCACTTGCCGTGCTGTAGCAGAGAGAAAAGACTGTGACTTGGGTAGCTAACCATTTTTAGGGCCTTCCTATGACACTGCCTGGGGCGGCAGGGTAGCCTAGTGGTTAGAGTGTTGGACTAGTAACCGGAAGGTTGCAAGTTCAAATCCCCGAGCTGACAAGGTCGTTCTGCCCCTGAACAGGCAGTTAACCCACCAGGCCGTCATTGAAATAAGAATATGTTCTTAACTGACTTGCCTAGTTAAATAAAGGTAAAATAAATAAATAAATAAATAAATAGAGGTCCTGGATGAGAGGGCGCTCGGCCCCAGTGATGTACTGAGCCATATGCACCACCCTCTGTAGAGCCTTGAGGTCAGATGCTGAGCAGTTGCCATACCAAGCGGTGATGCAACCAACGCTCTCAATGGTGCAGCTGTATAACTTTTTTGAGGATCTCAGGACCCATGCCAAATCCTTTCAGCCTCCTGAGGGGGAAGAGGCGTTGTCGTGCCCTCTTCACAACTGGACTGGTGTGTTTGGGCCATGATAGGTTAATAATGATGTGGACACCGAGGAACTTAAAGCACCTAGCCATCTCCACTACAACCCCATCAATGTGAATGGGGGCATGCTCAGCCCTCCATTTCCTGTAGTCCACAATCAGCTCCTTTGTGTTGCTGACATTGAGGGAGAAATGGTTTCCCTGTCACTTCCCTGTCACTATACTAGCAGGGCTTACCTCATCCCTGTAGGCAGTCCCATCATTGTCAGCAATCAGGCATATCACTGTCAATGTCAGTTTTTTATTTTAACCTTTATTTAATCTTTGGGCTAGGAGACAGTATTTTGACGACTGGATGACAAGCGTGCCCAAAGTAAACTGTCTGTTACTCAGGCCCAGAAGCTAGGATATGCATATATGCATTGGTATATTTGGATAGACTCTAAAGTTTCTAAAACTGTTAAAATAATGGCTGTGAGTATAACAGAACTGACATGGAAGGTAAAAGCCTGAGGGCAAACCATCCAGAACATTATTTTTTGGATGAGAGCGCGTACTTTGTTGTTTATCTCCGGTAATGACAATAATGATTCTCCGCCTTAAATTTGATCATTTATTTACAAATTAGGGTACCTACATTTTTTACTTGTTTGGAGAAGTGTATTGGTAACGTTTGGGATTCATTTTGTATGCATTTTGAATGCAGCGCGCCAGCTAAACTGAGTTTTTGGGGATATAAAGAAGGACTTTATTGAACAAAATGACCATTTGTGATGTAGCTGGGACCTTTTGGAGTGCCAACAGAAGAAGATCTTCGTGTTGCCCAGCAACAGCCCCAAAACATCACTGCTCTAGAGGAGATCTGCATGGAGGAATGGGCCAAAATACCAGCAACAGTGTGTGAAAACCTTGTGAAGACTTACAGAAAACGTTTGACCTCTGTCATTGCCAACAAAGGGTATATAACAAAGTATTGAGATAAACTTTTGTTATTGACCAAATACTTATTTTCCACCATAATTTGCAAATAAATTCATAAAAAATCCTACAATGTGATTTTCTGGATTTTTTTCTCTCATTTTGTCTGTCATAGTTGAAGTGTACCTATGATTACAGGCCTCTCTCATCTTTTTAAGTGGGAGAACTTTCACAATTGGTGGCTGACTAAATACTTTTTTGCCCCACTGTATTTTTATGTGTTGGGGTACAGAGATGAGGTAGTCATTCAAAAATCCTGTTAAACACTATCATTACACACACAGTGAGTTAATGCAACATATTATGTGACTTGTTGAAGCATGCTTTCCCAGGAGATATATATTTTTTAAATAGCTGTGAAATGGTTGTTTCTGGTGAATTTTTAAGGGAAAATACATCTAAAACTTTTCTCTTATTTTGGTCAATATATCGCATCTGAAATGCCAATATTTTTCTGTATTTCATTAAAAGGTTGGTATAATTTTAACGTTTCAGTAAGTAACCAAGGTTGCAAGATCAAATCCCTGAGCTGACAATGTAAGAATCTGGCATTCTTCCCCTGTCATGTTCTGACCTTTGTTTTAGTTTGGTCAGGGCGTGAGATGGGGTGGGTAGTCTATGTTCTTTTTTCTATGTTGTGTTTATGTGTTTGGCCTGGTATGGTTCTCAATCAGAGGCAGCTGTCGTTCGTTGCCTCTGATTGAGAATCATACTTAGGTAGCCTTTTCCCACCTGTGCTTTGTGGGTGATTGTTTTCTGTTTAGGTTGTTTCTCAGACAGGACTGTTTCGTTGTCGTTTCGGTCTTTCACTTTGTTGTTTTGTTATTCAGTGTTCAGTTGATTTATTAAATATTAACATGGACACATACCACGCTGCGCATTGGTCCGATCTTGACTACTCCTCGTCAGAGGAGGACGAATTACGTTACAGCCCCTGAACAAGGCAGTTAACCCACTGTTCCTAGGCCATAATTGAAAATAAGAATCTGTTCTTAACTGACTTGCCTAGTTTAAAAGAATGCAGTGTAGTGGCTATAAATAAATAGGCTGAAGCATGGGGGTTGCCCATCTGTATTGTGCTAGATCAGTGGTCATGGAAATCCTGGGAGTTTGAGGAGGGTCGGCAGTGGCTGACCTGTTGAGATTGGCTCCTATGAGAGGCTGGGTGATCGCTGACCACTGCTATACAGGAAGAGGCAGTGAGTGTGTTTGTGCATACATGCATGTGTGTGTGTTTGTGTGGGTGGGTGTGGGGGGGGAGTGTGGTCATGCAGACCCAGATGATGTGCTCCAGTCCAGTGTGAAATTGGGCTTCTTCTGGGGCACTCTCCTGACTGCTCCTCTGCCTCCACACTGACAGAAAACACAGGCCTAACTGCACTATTCACAACTGCACCGGGCACACACTGTCCTCCACTGACTGCCGCTGCTCTCCGTCTGTCCTCTCAGTATTCCGCACCACACTTGGCACTGTCTGTCTGTCTGTCTCTTTCTGTCTGTCTGTCTGTCTGTCTGTCTGTCTGTCTGTCTGTCTGTCTGTCTGTCTGTCTCTCTGTCTGTCTGTTTGTCTGTCTGTCTCTTTATGTCTGTCTGTCTGTCTGTCTGTGCCAGTCTTCTACTGATCAAAATACAAATAATCTCTGTTTATTACTAAGCACGGTCTGTATCTGTCACTGCTAAACTATATATACAAAATTGTGTGGACACCCCTCCAAATTAGTGGATTTGGCTATTTTAGCCACACCTGTTGCTGACAGGTGTATAAAATCAAGCACACAACCATGCAAACAATAGAATGGCCTTACTGAGGAGCTCAGTGACATTCAACTGGGCGCCGTCATAGGATGCCACCTTTCCAACAAGTCAGTTTGTCAAATTTCTGCCCGGCTAGAGCTGCCCTGGTCAACAGTAAGTGCTGTTATTGTGAAGTGGAAACGTCTAGGAGTAACGTAGGCCACACAAGCTCACAGAACAGGACCGCTGAGTGCTGAAGCACGTAATGCGTAAAAATCGCCTGTCCTCACTTGCAACACTCACTACCAAGTTCTAAACTGCCCCTGGAAGCAATGTCAGCAGAATTACTGTTCATCGGGAGCTTCATGAAATGGGTTTCCATGGCTGACCATCCACACAGAAGCCTAAGATCACCATGTGCAATGCCAAGCGACAGCTGGAGCGATGTAAATCTCGCTGCCATTGGACTCTGAAGCAGTGGAAATGCATTCCCTGGAGTGATTAATCGCACTTCACCAAACCAGTAAATTATTTAAAAAAATATTTTTATGAACAGCATGACATGAAATGGAAGTGTTCAATCTGTATGATGAATCATCAACGCTCAGTGTGTGTGTGAGTGTGAGCGCTGTTGTAGCCTACCATATTTACTTAAATTCAAAGTGCACACATTATGCTGAAATAAACATGCGGCCTTGAAATGCAGTTAATACGGTTACAAAATTGTCTCCAACTTTTGAGAAGGGCCATGCTGTTGAGAAGAGCCATGCTGTTGAGAAGGGCCATGCTGTTGAGAAGGGCCATGCTGTTGAGAAGGGCCATGCTGTTGAGAAGGGCCATGCTGTTGAGAAGAGCCATGTTGTAGAGAAGGGCCATGCTGTTGAGAAGAGCCATGCTGTTGAGAAGTGCCATGCTGTTGAGAAGAGCCATGCTGTTGAGAAGAGCCATGCAGTTGAGAAGTGCCATGCTGTTGAGAAGGGCCATGCTGTTGAGAAGAGCCATGCAGTTGAGAAGTGCCATGCTGTTGAGAAGGGCCATGCTGTTGAGAAGAGCCATGCTGTTGAGAAGTGCCATGTTGTAGAGAAGGGCCATGCTGTTGAGAAGAGCCATGCTGTTGAGAAGAGCCATGCTGTTGAGAAGGGCCATGCTGTTGAGAAGAGCCATGCTGTTGAGAAGGGCCATGCTGTTGAGAAGGGCCATGCTGTTGAGAAGGGCCATGCTGTTGAGAAGGGCCATGTTATTGAGGATGGCAAGGGCCTCATCAAACGACTATTCGAGGAAGAGGAGAGCAGCACAGAGGATGAAGGTGCTGCAAAAGATGTGCAAGCAACACCAAACTCGTCAACAATGTTGCAGCAAGCCATCAACCAACAGGAATCCAACCTCCTGAAAATCCTCTATAAGGAGTTCTTCCTGTTTGAAGCCGCAACCAACAGTTACCTGCACCTGTTTGAGGCACTCGCCATCAAGGCCACCATCCAGGTCACCTTCAAGGACACCATCCAGAACACCATCCAAGTCACCATCCATGACACCATCCAGGCCATCATTCATGACACCATCCAGGCCACCTTCCAGTGCACCTTCAAGGATAGCATGCAGGCCATCATCCAGGCAACCATACAGGCCACCATCCACGACACCATCCAGGCCAACATAAATGACACCATCCAGGCCAAATTCCAGGTCACCTACAATGACACCATCCAGGCCACCATCCGGGTCACCTTCAAGGACACTATCCAGGACATTATCCAGGCCACCACCCAGGCCACCATCCATGATACCATCCAGGCCACCATCCACGACACCATCCAGGCCAACATAAATGATACCATCCAGGCCATCATCCATGATACCATCCAGGCCATCATCCATGACACCATCCAGGCCACCATCCATGATACCATCCAGGCCATCATCCATGATACCATCCAGGCCATCATCCATGATACCATCCAGGCCATCATCCATGATACCATCCAGACCATCATCCATGATACCATCCAGGCCATCATCCATGACACCATCCAGGCCATCATCCATGACACCATCCAGACCACCATCCATGATACCATCCAGGACATTTTCCAGGACACCTTCCAGGACACCATCCAGGACACCATCCAGGACACCACAGAGGTCAGGCAAGCCTTTTTTTAGTCGGTGGACAATTTATATCAAGATCAGGATCCGCCTGAGTGCAGAGGGCACTGTGGTTTTTGAGAGCCCACTTCAGAAGAAAGAATAACAGTTGAACAGGTAGGGCCTATATATGTGCATTATGGGTAGGTTTGTTTGCTACAGGGTGCCAGGTTATTTGATATGTACATTCCTAGAAAAAAACGTAATATCTAGAACCTAAAACGGTTCTTCGGCAGTCCCCATACTAGAACCCTTTGAGGAACCCTTTTTGGTTCCATGTAAAACACTTTACTTTTTTATTTATTTATCTGTTATTTACCAGGTAAATTGATTGAGAACATGTTCTCATTTACAGCAACGACCTGGGGAATAGTTACAGGGGAGAGGAGGGGGATTAATGAGCCAATTGTAAACTGGGGATTATTAGGTGACCTTGATCGTTTGAGGGCCAGATTGGGAATTTAGCCAGGACACCGGGGTTAACACCCCTACTCTTACGATAAGTGCCATGGGATCTTTAATGACCTCGGAGGGTCAGGACACCTGTTTAACATCCCATCCGAAAGACGGCACCCTATACAGGGCAGTGTCCTGCCCTGGGGCATTGGGATATTTTTTTTAGGAAAGAGTGCCTCCTACTGGCCCTCCAACACCACTTCCAGCAGCATCTGGTCTCCCATCCAGAAACTGACCAGGACCAACCCTGCTTAGCTTCAGAAGCAAGACAGCAGTGGTATGCAGAGTGGTATGTTCTACATGGAACTCAAAAAAGTTAGACCTGGAACCAAAAAGGAACAGCTGAAGAACCCTTTTGGAGCCCTTTTTTATAAGACTGTAGCCTATAACCTCAGTTTGTGTGGCTCGAGAAGGCTCTCTTTATGCTAGATTTGTTAGGCTGGGTTGGAGTTATTTATTTAATGTTATTATGTAGGCCTAGTCCAAGTTTGTGAAGCCAGAAGGTTCACGTTTTATTTATTTTCATGCCATGGCTGTCACGCCTTCTCCCGCTCCCCTTCTCCAGCGCTCCACGTCGCCGGTCTACTAACCACCGGCGCTGGCATCCATCATTACGCATACCTGGCATCCATCATTACGCACACCTGGCATCCATCATTACGCGCACCTGGTATCCATCTTTACGCACACGTGGACTTCATCATCACCTGGATGACCTTCCCTTTATGTAGCCCTCAGTGGCCTCAGTCATCAGACAGTGTTGGTTTGTTTTCATTCACGTTCTGTACGCTTCTCTTGTTTTGTTAATCTGCATTCTTCATTACTAAACTCATCTGCTACACCTGCTCCCTGAATCCCGGTGTTTATGTGACAGTGGCTATATTTGGGATATGATGTAGGCTAGCCTATGCATTTTGACCAATTGTTAAAAAATGTTTTGCCTAAGTGACTCAGTCTGTTTCAAAACTCCGACATGAATAGGCATAAACATTAAAAAAAAACAAGACACTGAGAGATCATTGACTTAAAAGCTCTAGAAATAGACTACCATACATTTACAGGCTAAAGTAGGTAAACGAATGATGACGAATGATAATGAATGATAATGAATGATAATAAATGATGACGAACGATAATGAATGATAATTAATGATAATGAACGATAATGAATGATAATGAATGATGACGAATGATAATGAATGATGACGAATGATGATGAATGATGACGAATGATAATGAATGATGACGAACGATAATGAACGATAATGAATGACGACGAATGACAATGAATGATAATGAATGCTGACGAAGGATAATTAAGGATAATGAATGATAATGAATGCAACATGAAAATGTTTATGTATTATTATCATGTATAATAATGTTGCCCAACTGGTTTTATATGAATGACAGTTCCGGTTTTGGCGGGAAATACCGGCTTACAAGGGAGATTTATTCCCTGGAAGGAAAATGTTTAAAATTAGGTGAAAATATAAAACCCTAGGTACAATGTTCTTTTCCTCCCTGCATTTGTTGTATTTGAAGGCTTGATGTTCAACAATAATTATAGACACAATATTGCTGCCCAGGGACACATTTTATTTTTATAACAACAAAGAAATGATGTGCCACATTTCCATGATAATATTGCAATGAATTATGATGTTTGATACAAACAAATTGTGGGCCTACTTCTCCAAAAATTAATTACAAAGCCGGGAAGACAACACAAGCCTGGGGGCACAGGGCAACAACGTTGGTGCCATCAACAACTTTGAGATCATTTGAAGTTGTGAAATTGGAGGAAAAGGAGGGGTGGCAAAGGGGGTAATGAGGGGACAATGACACCATATTCCCTATGAAGTGAACTACTTTTGACAGGGCTCTGGTCTAAAGTAGTAGACTATATAATCAAAAGGGAGCCATTCGGGGGACACCCTTGGTGTGGTGTGTGTTACCTCCAGTGTCTGAGCTTTGGGGTCCTTGGGGTCGCAGAGGGAGGTGTTGATGCGGTGGTTGTGCTTGACACAGCGCTGGCTGGTGTTCTGGGGCAAGGGGAAGGTCTGCCTGATCAGGGTCAGACGCCCGATAGACTTCATCACCAGTTCTTGGACGTCCTGGTCTGAGATTTCCTGCAGGATCCCAAAGAGTCCCACCCACACACACACACACACCCACACCCACACCCACACACCCACAGACAGACAGACAGACAGACAGACAGGCAGGCAGGCAGGCAGGCAGGCAGGCAGGCACACACACACACACACACACACACACACACACACACACAGACAGACAGACAGACAGACAGACAGACAGACAGAAACAGACAGACAGACAGACAGACAGACAGACACGCAGACAGACACGCACACACACACACACACACACACACACACACACACACACACACACACACACACACACAGAAACAGACAGACAGACAGACAGACAGACAGACAGACAGACAGACAGACAGACAGACACGCACACACATACACACACACACCACGGGAAAAAGTGGGTTCAGAAGAACAGAGGGAAACCAATTATTTGCAGTATAAACAAATACACAACTGATATAAAGGGATTTATTGTAATCATATACTGCAGTAATCGTATAGTAATCATATAGTAATCATATAGTAATTGTATAGTAATCCTATAGTAATCCTATAGTGATCAAATAGTAATCCTATAGTAATCATATAGTAATCCTATAGTAATTGTATAGTAAGCGTATAGTAATCCTTTAGTTATTGCATAGTAATCCTATAGTAATCGTATAGAAATTGTATAGTAATCCTATTGTAATCGTATAGTAATCCTATAGTAATTGTATAGTAATCCTATAGTAGTTGTATAGTCATCCTATAGTAATCCTATAGTAATTGTATAGTAATCGTATAGTAATCCTATGGTAATTGTATAGTAATCGTATAGTAATCCTATAGTAATCCTATAGTAATCGTATCGTAATCGTATAGTAATCCTATGGTAATCGTATAGTAATCGTATAGTAATCGTATAGTAATCGTATAGTAATCCTATAGTAATCCTATAGTAATTGTATAGTAAGCGTATAGTAATCGTATAGTAAGTTTATAGTAATCCTATAGTAATCCTATAGTAAGTTTGGCGGCAGGAAGCCTAGCGGTTAAAAGCATTGGATGCGTTGGGCCAGTAACCAAAAGGTGAAAAGTCTGTTCTCTTGAGCAAAGCACTTAACCCTAATTGCTCCTGTAAGTCACTGCGGAGAAGAGTGTCTTCTAAATGACTAAAATTTAAATGTAATCATCAATATGTCATGGATCAATTCATACGGTAAATTGCATTTATTATACTATTCCCATATTGTGTTAAGAAAGCACTTGCGCCTCGTGCATCTAGCCATTATTCATTTGATGTAAACCCTGATCACATGAGAGGGGAGTGAGTGAGGTGCATAGAAGAGAGAGAGCGCATGTGCATGTGTTCGTCCTTGTGGAACCTTGCTAATTTTAGCCTAAAGACATCTCCCTCTTTTTAGACCGGACATGCAGAGCGCGGGGAGCAGGGTCTGATGATTTAATGAATGCAGACGTCGGAACGTCCCTGGTGAAGGTAGCTCCAAAACTCCACCAAGCTGTTCTGGCTGACTGATTTTTATTTGCACGTTTCCTCTGCATGACATCGGTGATGGTGACCGCGTCCACTAATATCACTGCTCTGGTGGCCATTCTCCACATCCAAACAGAACGCAACGATACACCTGTCTGCCAACAGAGGAACAGCCAATCTAATTTCAAATGATTTAGCAACGTGATGTGTCAAATTCTGGTCTCTTTGTAATAGGCAACAGCCCAAACATTTCCCCCGGGAAAACGAGGAAGGGGATTATCTCGCTAAGCTCTGACAAAAAGCGGAATAAACACAGAAAAGTGCTAAGAAAGTTGCTGCCAAAAACATCTTTGCCGTTCCCCGAGCATAGCATGGTCAAGGGCCAGAAAATAAATACTGTCAGGGAGGCATTTGTTGTTTACACGTTTTTATTAGCAGGAGTACAAACTCCTCCAAAGTGCTGGTACGTACCAATTGACAAACGTCAACTCATTTGACTTTCAGTGGACATGTACTAAAAGCTCTTGGCATGTCGTCAGTGTAAATTATTGGGACATGACTGTGGTCCCTCTGGGGGACTCGGTGGTTAAAGCTTAATTAGGGTCAGGGATTTGCCCCGACTTGTTTTCTGTCAAACTTTCTGTCTAGATTACATGACATATCAGCCATGACTAGGAGTCCGCATGGCAAGGAGAATGTCATTTAACTTGACGTGTGATACTTTTGGACAAATGCTAAGGCGATTGACATTTAAAATAGGAGAGCGGGTTCTTCTCTGAATAGACCAAAGCGATTACAGATGCCGTATCTTAATTTGATCATCCTGTTGTTGCAGGAACTTCTAGCAAACTTGTACAGATGTCAGATCTTAACTTGAGCAGTTCTCTTTCTCTCCATGCCGGGGCAGTCGAATCATGGGGATCAGGGCTTGCTATCAAAATGATGTTCTCTCTTGTTCGCTCAAACGCTAAGCCTATTACTGCAACACAAACATTTACAAGAACGTATCCGAAATGCAGCCGTACACATCAACAACCATCATTTTATATATCTTATCTTACAAGATAGATATTGGTCTCCACTAGGCATACAAGAGTCTCCTGCATATTAAGGTTACGAATGAACTGTCAAACTTGAGATCAATCATGGGGTGGTCTAGCAGTTAGGGCTGCTGCCTTTAGGGTGAAAATATAGGTCTACCGCATGGGCTCGGTTCCGGCCCACATCCTTCTGGCATGAACAACTTAATCCCCTGATTGACTTGATGTAGTTACACGTTTCAGTCCAGGGTTCACTTTGGTTGCAAGCATCTTCTAGAGAGCGGTAATGAGGTGACCAATAATGGTTGCAATTAAGATCAGCTGTGCAGGTGAATTCAGTGTGTATTGATGGTTTAACGAGGCAACTGGTAATACTAAGGATGCTGCCTTATGAGGCAGAATTTCCAGGAAGGATGTCAAAATTGGCATGTCCCAATCACATGCATCCTTTGCTATCCCATAACACCTGGCGGCACAGCAAAAATGTGAAACAAATGTGGAATTAATGGCGGACAGAAGTCCCCCGCTTGGGATAACATTTTCCAGAAGAATAAGGATTACCCTTGCCTGTTTGATCGTTCGTCTGTAGCAAACTGGCTCAAATTAAGATCATACATCTGTAGGTTCAAGACAACAATGTCACCTAATATATTTATGAATAAATTTAAGCTACTTTCTATGCTCTTCAGTCTGAGTTAAAGTAATGCCAACAGTCTAGTATAGTTCTGGTATTACTGGCATATTGTTTAGCTTTGAATTCCTATCCATGGCATCTATGTATTCTGAGAGTGACGCTGTGCCGATTCACACGTCAACCTACTGTATTCAGGTTGGTCTTTTAACACGAGTCAGCAAGACCACCCCATGCAGGGACTGTGAATGTCTGGCTATGTCCCAATTATCTCTCTTTTCTCACAAAAGTGTACACTGTCTACTTCCCGTCACTGATTTGAAAGGATATGACAGGTACATGAAACCCCCACCATGTCCCAACAAATCCACTGCTATTAGAGTTGTGGGAAGTAGTGAACGAGAGATATATTATTAGGATGCACCCTCTAGTTCCCTCAAACCTATCCTGGTAACTACAGGGGACCATCCCCCAGCAGCCCCAAATCCATCCTGCTCTTATTTAGGAAGAGCGTGGAAAAACATCCCTCCGTCTCGGCGGACCCCATTTCAATTTCTCTTGAAGTGGTATTATTTTTTTCCTCACTTGCCAGTATTCATTTGGATCAGTGTGTTGGCATTTGTGCTCATTCACCCCGCCATGTGGAACAAGCCAAGCAGGGAGGCATGGAAGGAAAGGGCGAGAGAGAAAGAGAGAGAGAGAAGGCAGACTGTTCCAGTCTGTCTTCATGCCATACGTCCCCACATATAGAGGGTCAGTTATACGTCCCCACATATAGAGGGTCAGTTATACGTCCCCACATATAGAGGGGAACTGTCAGTTATGAACGCTCTGCTTTTCAATCCGAACTTCAGTGGGGTGAGTTGTAGATAAAGGAACATCATTATAGCCATCATCTCTCATTCATATTAAAGATAAAAACCTGGCCGTAGCTGTTCATTTATGTGTGTGTCTTTGTTTGTGTTCATTTTGAGGGTATTTGTGATACACAAATTGTGTTCATTTTGAGGGTATTTGTGATCCCCCCCCAGTGTTCTGCAGTACCCCCTACTGTTACCTCGGCAGACAGCTATAAGCATACCCACCCCTAACACAACAACAACACCACAACCCAGCATGCCACACTGTAGCCTTGGCTGCCTCCGCACTGACCTCATTGATGCTGATCCAGTGACAGTCGAATGCCATGAGATTCGTCTCCACAACCTGAAAAACACAACGATAGAGAGAGAAGAAGAAAAAACGATTAGAATATATATTCAGGAATTCAATACATATTTTGTCAGGATTGACCAGCCTGAGTAATATTATACATTTCTTAAATATGCATCTGATGGTGCAATTATCCACTTTAAAGCAAATTCTTTTGACTGTGTTCCCTTTCTGACGCGTCTGACTGTAAGTAGACTGCAGTCATGAAAGCTGTCAAGCTATTTAACCCACGGGAAAGTTCAGCGTTACAGTGGGATTGGAAGTTAAAGGCAATGGTCCCGCGTTAGCAGACAGTATACACGGTAAACACTGCATATGTCCTTTACATCTCTATCACGCAATCTGTAAGGCTTCAGTGATACACACTGAACAGAGACACACAATCTGTAAGGCTTCAGTGACACACACTGAACAGAGACACACAATCTCTAATGCTTCAGTGATACACACTGAATAGAGACCCTCATTTTATGGACATCATGAGACAGCTGGGTGGATCATGCTATATGGAAATGCTGTAGTCTCTCATAAAAAATGGAGTATGCTGTGGGTGGGAGAAAAACCCATGAATACTTTATACAAACAAGCATAAATATGTATCCATGTCAACTCTTAACTAGCGATAATATTTTGGCATCATGGAGCAGCTAATGGAGCGAGCGAACACTATAATTTGTGTAATTCCAGTGAGCAGAAATGACAGTTGCTGTAAAGCAAACACACAATGATAGAAATTAGGGTGGAGCACTGTGGGAGAACTTAAACTTAAACACACACACACACGCACACACATATATAGTGTGTTTACAGGTGAGCGAGTAGCGCGTGTTGTATGTAGATTGATGTCAAAACCCTCTCCCTCTCTCGCTCTCTCTCTCTCTCACACACACACACCACGCACACACACACACACACACCACACACACACACACACACACACACACACACACACACACACACACACACACACACACACACACACACACACACACACACACACACACAATCATAATAATAATAATAATAACAATAATATATCAAGTAAAATCAAACTTTGTTTGTCACATGCGCCGAATACAACAGGTAGACCTTACCATGAAATGCTTACTTACAAGCCCTTAACCAACAATGCAGTTCAAGAAAGAGTTAAGATAATATTTACTAAATCAACTAAAGTAAAAAATAAAATAACAAGAACGAGGCTATATACAGGGGATACCGGTAACAAGTTAATGTGCGGGGGTACTGGTCAGTACATGTAGGTAGGGGAAGAGGGACTATGCATAGATAATAAACAGTGAGTAGCAGTAACAATAACAAGTCAATGTGGGGGGGTACTGGTTAGTGCATGTAGGTAGGGGAAGAGGGACTATTCATAGATAATAAACAGTGAGTAGCAGTAACAATAACAAGTCAATGTGGGGGGGTACTGGTTAGTACATGTAGGTAGGGGAAGAGGGACTATGCATAGATAATAAACAGTGAGTAGCAGTAACAATAACAAGTCAATGTGGGGGGGTACTGGTTAGTACATGTAGGTAGGGGAAGAGGGACTATGCATAGATAATAGATAATAAACAGTGAGTAGCAGTAACAATAACAAGTCAATGTGGGGGGGTACTGGTTAGTACATGTAGGTAGGGGAAGAGGGACTATGCATAGATAATAAACAGTGAGTAGCAGTAACAATAACAAGTCAATGTGGGGGGGGTACTGGTTAGTACATGTAGGTAGTGGAAGAGGGACTATGCATAGATAATAAACAGTGAGTAGCAGTAACAATAACAAGTCAATGTGGGGGGGTACTGGTTAGTACATGTAGGTAGGGGAAGAGGGACTATGCATAGATAATAAACAGTGAGTAGCAGTAACAATAACAAGTCAATGTGGGGGGGTACTGGTTAGTACATGTAGGTAGGGGAAGAGGGACTATGCATAGATAATAAACAGTGAGTAGCAGTAACAATAACAAGTCAATGTGGGGGGGTACTGGTTAGTACATGTAGGTAGGGGAAGAGGGACTATGCATAGATAATAAACAGTGAGTAGCAGTAACAATAACAAGTCAATGTGGGGGGGTACTGGTTAGTACATGTAGGTAGTGGAAGAGGGACTATGCATAGATAATAAACAGTGAGTAGCAGTAACAATAACAAGTCAATGTGGGGGGGTACTGGTCAGTACATGTAGGTAGGGGAAGAGGGACTATGCATAGATAATAAACAGTGAGTAGCAGCAGTGTAAAAACAAAAGGAAATGTAAATTGTCCAGGTGGCCATTTGATTAACTGTTCAGCAGTCTTATGTCTTGGGGGTAGAAGCTGTTAAGGAGCCTTTTGGACTGAGACTTGGCGCTCCGGTACCGCTTGCCGTGCGGTAGCAAAGAGAACAGACTATGACTTGGGTGACTGGAGTCTTTGACCATTTTTTGGGCCTTCCTCATCATCATCATCATCAATAATGATAATATTAATCATTATTATAATTCGTCCTGTTACACATAAAAATGTGTTTCTTCATATCCCAACTACCCCTGACACACCCGTAGAGAGTGGGGTCAGGGCCAGGGTCACCCTTATCCGGCGCCCCTGGAGCAATGGGGTTCCTGCTTTGCTCAAGGGAACAGAGACAGATGTTTCACCTTGTTGGCTCTGGGATTCAAACCGGTGACCTTTCAGTTATGCTCTAACCCTGTTTGTTCTGCGTTTAAAGACATTTCTTATTCCCCACTCTCTTCTGTCTGTCTGTCTCGTCCGTCCGTCCGTCCGTCCGTCTGTCTCTTCTGTCTGTCTGTCTGTCTGTCTGTCTGTCTGTCTGTCTGTCTGTCTGTCTGTCTCTGTCTCTCTCTCTCTCTCAAGCTGCTTTATTGGCATGAAAAACATTATGTCAATATTGCCAAAGCAACAATGTATACAATATACATTGTAATAAAGAATAATAATAATAGTAATAACAAAATTAAATGGTAGGAAAATAATAAATCTAAAAGGCTAAACATGGAAAATGAAATCATAACTAACTTATAACTAACTAATTGTCATCCTCACCATTACATCAGTACTACAACTACAATCATCATTACTACTACTGCTACCACCATCATTTAAACTGCTCTCATTACCATCACCCCTACCCCTACCACATGTACCACTACCATTTGGAATAATAATCAACAACAACAATAATAATAATAATACAAATAATAATAATAATAATAATAGTGACAACAATAATACCACTAATAGTAATAACACTCATACTAATAATAATTTATTTACTATTTACTATGCAGATGTTATTATTCAGTGTCCCTTAGGCTATGTCAAACAAATACATATTTGGCTGCAAGAGGAGACATTGCTCCTTTGCCTATGATCATTTTTTGTTTTTCCTCTGGGTTTATAAATTAAAATGAGGAATAAATGTAGTAATTTCTGTGAATAATGAATCTCTTGTTGAGGAATATTTCTCACAGTAAAGGAGAAAGTGCATCTCTGTTTCTACCTCCCCTGTCGTGCAGTGACCACATACACACTCCTCTTTGGGTAGCCATGTCTTTGTATATATCTCTCTCTCTGCTCTGCTCTGCTCTGCTCTGCCCTCCCAAGCAGATCCCTAGCTTCTCTGTACATGTCTCAGTTCCCTTCTTCCTCTCCTCCTTCCACACATCTCCATCACTCTCCCATCTACAAGGACAAGTCTTCCTCTCCTCCTTCCACACATCTCCCATCTACAAGGACAAGTCTTCCTCTCCTCCTTCCACACATCTCCCATCTACAAGGACAAGTCTTCCTCTCCTCCTTCCACACACCTCCATCACTCTCCCATCTACAAGGACAAGTCTTCCTCTCCTCCTTCCACACATCTCCCATCTACAAGGACAAGTCTTCCTCGCCTCCTTCCACACATCTCCATCACTCTCCCATCTACAAGGACAAGTCTTCCTCTCCTCCGTCCACACACCTCCATCACTCTCCCATCTACAAGGACAAGTCTTTCTCTCCTCCTTCCACACATCTCCCATCTACAAGGACAAGTCTTCCTCTCCTCCTTCCACACATCTCAATCACTCTCCCATCTACAAGGACAAGTCTTCCTCTCCTCCTTCCACACACCTCCATCACTCTCCCATCTACAAGGACAAGTCTTTCTCTCCTCCTTCCACACATCTCCCATCTACAAGGACAAGTCTTCCTCTCCTCCTTCCACACATCTCCATCACTCTCCCATCTACAAGGACAAGTCTTCCTCTCCTCCATCATTCTCCCATCTACAAGGACAAGTCTTCCTCTACTCCTTCCACACACCTCCATCACTCTCCCATATACAAGGACAAGTCTTCCTCTCCTCCTTCCACACATCTCCCATCTACAAGGACAAGTCTTCCTCTACTCCTTCCACACACCTCCATCACTCTCCCATCTACAAGGACAAGTCTTCCTCTCCTCCATCACTCTCCCATCTACAAGGACAAGTCTTCCTCTACTCCTTCCACACACCTCCATCACTCTCCCATATACAAGGACAAGTCTTCCTCTCCTCCTTCCACACATCTCCCATCTACAAGGACAAGTCTTCCTCTACTCCTTCCACACACCTCCATCACTCTCCCATCTACAAGGAAAAGTCTTCCTCTCCTCCTTCCACACATCTCCCATCTACAAGGACAAGTCTTCCTCTCCTCCTTCCACACACCTCCATCACTCTCCCATCTACAAGGACCAGTCTTCCTCTTCGCCGGCAGCACCACATGTTGCTCAATGTATTTAATTCAACCTAATTGTCTAGGTGACTAAAGCTGGGGTGTCATAAAACACTTTAGTCATAAACAAAAGCAACAGCTGGAGAGTATGACAGCGGAGCGTTAATAGTGTTTTAATCTCCTACAAAGACTCAATAAAACTTCATAATTACACTGCAGACAAGTCCCATAAAACAACCTGTCAATTGGACTGAGGCAGTGAGATAAGGCAAACAGAGAAGGAGAGGTTTTTCACTCTCCTCCTGTCACTCTATCTGTTCTCTCCCTCTGTCTCCCTCTCCAATCCCTCTCTCTTTCTCTGTCACCCCCTATCTGTCTCCCTCTCCAAACCCTCTCTCTTTCTCTGTCACCCCCTCTCTGTCTCCCTCTCCAATCCCTCTCTCTTTCTCTGTCACCCCCTCTCTGTCTCCCTCTCTCTTTCTCTGTCACCCCCTCCAATCCCTCTCTCTTTCTCTGTCTCCCTCTCCAATCCCTCTCTCTTTCTCTGTCACCCCCTATCTGTCTCCCTCTTCAATCCCTCTCTCTTTCTCTGTCTCCCTCTCCAATCCCTCTCTCTTTCTCTGTCTCCCTCTCCAATCACTCTCTCTTTCTCTGTCACCCCTCTCTGTCTCCCTCTCCAATCCCTCTCTCGATCACCCCTCTCTGTCTCCCTCTCCAATCCCTCTCTCTTTCTCTTTCTCTGTCTCCCTCTCCAATCCCTCTCTCTTTCTTTGTCACCCCCTTTCTCTCCCTCTCTCTTTCTCTGTCTCCCTCTCCAATCCCTCTCTCTTTCTCTGTCTCCCTCTCCAATCCCTCTCTCTTTCTCTGTCTCCCTCTCTCTTTCTCTGTCACCCCCTCCAATCCCTCTCTCTTTCTCTGTCTCCCTCTCCAATCCCTCTCTCTTTCTCTGTCACCCCCTCTCTGTCTCCCTCTCCAATCCCTTTCTCTTTCTCTTACTACCACTTGTCAATCATGGTCTCCCTCCCTCCCTCTTTCTTTCTCTCTCTTCCTCGCTCCACTCTGTCCACTGGTCACTCAGCCGGGTAGTAACCATGACAACCAAGTGGGTGTCATCGGTGAGGGCCATGATGACACTGGAAGCCCATCTCTGTGCCAGACATAATAGGAACTATTTACAGCCCTGGCCCAGACTCACTGACTGGTCATTTATTTCTGAACTCTATTTCTGCCCTGCTCCCTAGTCTCTCTCTCTCTCTCTCTCTCTCTCTCCCTTTCTCTCTCTCTCCCGCTCTCTCTCTCTCTCCCGCTCTCTATCTCTCTCTCCCATCCCCCCCTCTCTCTCTCTCTCTCCCTTTCTCTGTCTCTCTCCAGCTCTCTCTCTCTCCCGCTCTCTCACTCTCTCCTGCTCTCTCTCTCTCCTGGTCTCTAACTCTCTCCCGCTCTCTCTCTCTATCTCCCCCTCTCTCTCTCTCCCATCCCCCCTCTCTATATCTCTCTCCCACTCATCCCCCTCTCTCTCCCACCACCCATCTCTCTTTATCTCCCCCGCAATCTCTCTCTGATGACTTGCAAGTTTACTGCCTGCTATGTTTTCATGATGATCCTGCTGACTTCCAGCACAGTATTTGTGTGAAGTGGTATGTGAAACATGCTCGCCACACAGAGCACAGATGGGGCTATGCTTCACTGAAGAGACGGAGTGTGCGTGTGTGTGTGCATGTGTGTATGTGGGTGTGTGTGTGTTCATGAGTACATGCCAGCCCACCTCAGGCTCTCTGTGTTCATTCACGCCCATTAGTACTCTCCCCAGCTTGTCCAAGGGCAGATGTTTCTGCCTAATTAGAGAAAGGCCAGAATTCCGGGGGAAGATGTGCTCCTCTGGGGATTGGCTGCTGTAACCAACACGTCAGTTCAAGGTTGTTAACACTCAACTGATGACGAAAATAGAGCGGCCAACAAGAAATCTGGACCAAAAGCAAGCCGCTCTCTACGGCACCACCCAACAAGGCCTGGGACATTAAACTTTGCCTCGCTGCATTAGTCCACGGCCAAGGAGAAGGCTATTGATTTTGGCAGTGTGTTCGGACACAGAGACGCTCCTCCTGATGGTCCGGCTTGCTGGTTTGGAGCCATGTGCAGGGTCTCGAACAACACAGGGGGGGATTCTTTCAACCAGAAAACTTTCTGCCAGAAAGAATGCAAGCAGAAAGTAAGCAGATTCATTACCTACAGTGGCAAGAACAAGGTATGTGAACCCTTTGGAATGACCAGGATTTCTGCATAAATTGGTCATCAAATTTGATCCGATCTTCATCTAAGTCACAACAATAGACAAACACAGTCTGCTTAAACTAAATAACATAAAAAATTATACTTTTTCACGTCTTTATTGAACACACCGTGTAAAGATTCACAGTGTAGGGTGGAAATAGTATGTGAACCCCTTGGATTTAAAATAACTGGTTGACCATCCTTTCTTTGGCAGCAATAAACTCAACCAAACGTTTTCTGTAGTTGCGAATCAGACCTGCACAACGGTCAGGAGGACCGCAAAACTGTTTCATTTCAGCAATATTCTTAGGATGCTCTTGAGGTTATGCCACAGCATTTTAAATCAGGTTGAGGTCAGAACTCCGACTGGGCCACTCCAGAAGGGGTATTTTCTTCTGTTGAAGCCATTCTGTTGTTGATGTATTTCTGTGTTTTGGGTCGTTGTCGTGGTGCATCATCCAACTTCTGTTGAGTTTCAATTGGCGGACAGATAGCCTTACATTCTTCTGCAAAATGTCTTGACAAAACTCAATTTTACGTAGATGATAGCAAGCTGTCCAGGCCTTGAGGCAGCAAGCAGCCCCAAACCATGATTCACCCTCAACCATACTTTAAGGTTGGAATGAGGTTTTGATGTTGGTGTGCTGTGCCTTTTTTTTCTCCACACATAGTGTTGTGTTTTTCTTCCAGTTCTTCCAGTTCTTCCAGTTTAATCTGCCCACAGAATATTTTGCCAGAAGCGCTGTGGAACATCCAGGTGCTCTTTTGCGAACTCCCCATGTGCAGCAATGTTTTTCTTGGACAGCAGTGGCTTCTTCCGTGGTGTCCTCCCATGAACACCATTCTTGTTTAGTGTTTTACGTATCGTAGACTCATCAATAGAGATGTTAGCATGTTCCAGAGATTTCTGTAAATCTTTAGCTGACATTCTAGGATTCTTCTTAACCTCATTGAGCATTCTACACTGTGCTCTTGCAGTCATCTTTGCAGGACGGCCACTCCTAGGGAGAGTAGCAACAGTGCTGAACTTTCTCCATTTATAGATAATGTATCTTACCGTGGACTGATGAACATCACGGCTTTAAGAGATACTTTTGTAACCCTTTCCAGCTTTATGCAAATCAACAATTCTTAATCTTAGGTCTTCTGAGATCTCTTTTGTTCGAGGCATTGTCCACATCAGGTAATGCTTCTTGTGAATAACAAACTCTAGTTTTGTGAGTGTTTTTTATAGGGCAAGGCAGCTCTAACCAACATCTCCAATCTCATCTCATTGATTGGATGCCAGTTTAGCAAACTCCTGACTCCAATTAGGTTTTGGAAAAGTAATTAGCCTAGGGGTTCACATTTCCTACCTACACTGTGAATGTTTAAAGGATGTATTCAATATAGAAAAGAAAAATACAATAATTTATGTGTTATTAGTTTAAGCACACTGTGTTTGTCTATTGTTGTGACTAAGATGAAGATCAGATCAAATTTTATGACTAATTTATCCAGAAATCCAGATAATTCCAAAGGGTTCACATACTTTTTCTTGCCACTGTAAGCAAGGATAAACTCAGCCTAAGGTTAAAAGGCTTGAAGCAGGGCTCTCATTAAGACACCAGTGAGGTTTGCCTTGCTCTGCGCTAGGAAAGCAGAGGGCTTAAGTGAGTGAGTGAGTCCTGCACGGTAATTCTTTTTATTTGACTGACAGCTAGCTAGGTAACTGGCGTTGTGTCTCATAGATCAAAGCATCTGTGATTAGACTGTGAGAGATAGAGCTCCTCATCCACCATCAGTATCACACTTAAATCAGACACATGGTGTTGTATCTGTTCCAGAACCCTGGGAAACAGGATATATCTGTTCCAGAACCATGGGAACCTGGATATATGTGTTTCATAACCCTGGGAATCTGGATATATCTGTTCCAGAACCCTGGGAACCTGGATATATCTGTTCCAGAACCATGGGAACCTGGATATATGTGTTTCATAACCCTGGGAATCTGGATATATCTGTTCCAGAACCCTGGGAACCTGGATATATCTTTTCCAGAACCATGGGAATCTGGATATATCTGTTCCAGAACCATGGGAACCTGGATATATCTGTTCCAGAACCCTGGGAAACTGGAAATATCTGTTCCAGAACCATGGGAACCTGGAAATATCTGTTCCAGAACCATGGGAACCTGGATATATCTGTTCCAGAACCATGGGAACCTGGAAATATCTGTTCCAGAACCATGGGAACCTGGATATATGTGTTTCATAACCCTGGGAATCTGGATATATCTGTTCCAGAACCCTGGGAACCTGGATATATCTTTTCAAGAACCATGGGAACCTGGATATATGTGTTTCATAACCCTGGGAATCTGGATATATCTGTTCCAGAACCATGGGAACCTGGAAATACCTGTTCCAGAACCATGGGAACCTGGATATATGTGTTTCATAACTCTGGGAATCTGGATATATCTGTTCCAGAACCCTGGGAACCTGGATATATATTTTCCAGAACCATGGGAACCTGGATATATGTGTTTCATAACCCTGGGAATCTGGATATATCTGTTTCATAACCCTGGGAATCTGGATATATCTGTTCCAGAACCATGGGAACCTGGAAATATATGTTCCAGAACCATGGGAACCTGGATATATCTGTTCCAGAACCATGGGAACCTGGAAATATCTGTTCCAGAACCATGGGAACCTGGATATATCTGTTCCAGAACCATGGGAACCTGGAAATATCTGTTCCAGAACCCTGGGTACCTGGACTCTCCATTGAGAAACGATAAGTTCTCCTCCCCCAATAAAGAATTTCCCATGGCACCTTGAGATGTTGGGGAAGATGAGCGACAGTGATCTGTTAAGGCCATACCCCTATCGTGTATGAAGGGGGGTTATCAGCGAAATTGGTCCTCCATGGAAAATTAGCTGTGTACTTCCAATTTCACGCCCGACTTCAAATAAAATCAGGCCAAAAGCGATGGCGCTCGCAAAAAAAGGAACGAGAACAAAAACAAGCTAATCTATTGTCTATTATTTTTAGATTCATCAGATCAATGTTATTTGCATGAGAGGAGAATCCTTCAGCCATTAGTCATGCTGTATGAGGCTACTGGTAATGACACAACACAGAGGGATCTGAATGGAGGGGGGACAACGTACCTGAGACTAGCTGCTTTTGCATAGCTCTGATTATTGTTACTATCTCACATGTTCAACCTGCATGTCTGCTCTCTGACAGTGAGAGCAGGAACAGCATGAAGTGCCAGTAGTCATCTAGCAGACTGGTGATGGAGACGATGATCACAATTACACCACACCCATGGAGATTGCAGAAAAACAGGGCTAGGCTAAGTTTAGCTAGACCACTCACCCACTGGAGACAGAAGGCCTTGGCATACACCTTTATTGTCCCAATTGGGAGATGTGTAGTGCAGTCAGGGTAAACAACAATAAGCACCATAGCCACCATAAAACAGCTGATAGAGTCCCTTCAGGAAGTATCATCTGGCAATACTCATCTCATATGTATATCCTGTTTTCTATACTATTCTACGGTATCTCATTCACTTAATAATGTTTACATATCTTGCATTACTCATCTCATATGTATATACTGTTTTCTATACTATTCTACGGTATCTCATTCACTTAATAATGTTTACATATCATGCATTACTCATCTCATATGTATATACTGTTTTATATACTATTCTACTGTATCTTAGTCCATTCCACTCTGACATCGATCGTTTTTTAAAGAAAAGCACATTTTTTGTCCATTAAAATAACATCAAATTGATCAGAAATACAGTGTAGACATTGTTAATGTTGTAAATGACTATTGTAGCTGCTGTAAACGGCAGATTTTTAATGGAATATTTACATAGGCGTACAGAGGCCCATTAGCAGCAACCATCACTCCTGTGTTCCAATGGCACGTTGTGTTAGCTAATCCACGTTTATAATTTTAAAAGGCTAATTGATCATTAGAAAACCCTTTTGCAATTATGTTAGCACAGCTGAAAACTGTTGTTCTGATTAAAATAGCAAGAAAACTGCCCTTCTTTAGACTAGTTGAGTATCTGAAGCATCAACATTTGTGGGTTCGATTACAGGCTCAAAATGGCCAGAAACAAAGAACTTTCTTCTGAAACTCGTCAGAGTATTCTTGTTCTGAGAAATGAAGGCTATTCCATTCCGGGGCCTCCCGGGTGGCGCAGTGGTTAAGGGCGCTGTACTGCAGCGCCAGCTGTGCCATCAGAGTCCCTGGGTTCGCGCCCAGGCTCTGTCGTGACCGGGAGGTCCGTGGGGCGATGCACAATTGGCCTAGCGTCGTCCGGGTTAGGGAGGGCTTGGTCGGTAGGGATGTCCTTGTCTCATCATGCACCAGCGACTCCTGTGGCGGGCCGGGCGCAGTGCGCGCTAACCAAGGTTGCCAGGTGCACGGTGTAGCCTCCGACACATTGGTGCGGCTGGCTTCCGGGTTGGATGCGCGCTGTGTTAAGAAGCAGTGCGGCTGGTTGGGTTGTGTATCGCGTGACTTTCAACCTTCGTCTCTCCCGAGCCCGTATGGGAGTTGTAGCGATGAGACAATTGGATACTTGGGGAGAAAAAGGGGTAAAAATGCAACATTTTTTTTTTTTTTTTTACATTTAAAAAAAGATATTGCCAAGAAACCGAAGATCTGGTACAATGCTGTGTACTACTCCCTTCACAGAACAGCGCAAACAGCGCAAAACCAGAATAGAAAGAGGAGTGGGAGGCCCTGGGGGCACAACTGAGCAAGAAGACAAGTACATTAGAGTGTCTAGTTTGAGAAATAGATGCCTCACAAGTTCTCAACTGGCAGCTTCATAAAATTGTACCTGCAAAACACCAGTCTCAACGTCAACACTGAAGAGGTGATTCTGGGATGCTGGCCTTCTAGGCAGAGTTCCTCTGTCCAGTCAGTTATTTTGCCCATCTTAATCTTTTATTTTTATTGGCCAGTCTGAAATATGGCTTTTTCTTTGCAACTCTGCCTAGAGTTACAGCCTGAATTTAAAATGAATTTAAAATGTATTAAATTTAGATTTTGTGTCACTGGCCTACACACAATACCCCATAATGCCAAAGTGGTATTATGTTTTTTACATTTTTACAAATTGATAACAAATGACAAGCTGAAATGTCTTCAGTCAATTAGTATAAATCTGCTTAACTTCTTGACCATACTTGAGACGCAGACGTCTCAAGTAGGCACCTGGAAATGCAAATGCGCTACGCTAAATGCTAAATGTACTCGTTACAACTCAAACCTTGATCAAAATTCACAAGCAGGGTATTGAATTAAAGCTACACTCGTTGTGAACCTAGCCAGCAAGTCAGATTTTTAAAATGCTTTTCGGCGAAAGCATGAGAAGCTATTATCTGATAGCATGCACCCCCCAAAATACCAGCACGACACGTAAACAACAGATTTTGCGGTAGCCGGCGCTACCCAAAACGCATAAATAAAATATAAAACATTCATTACCTTTGACGAGCTTCTTTCTTGGCACTCCTATATGCCCCATAAACATCACTATTGGGTATTTTTTTCGTTTAAATCGGTCCATATATACCCAAAATAGCTTTGTATGGAAGCTGTGTCATTCAGAAAAAAACATTGTTTTTAAACGCTGCGTAATTTTTTAAAATTAAAAAAGTCGACGATAAACTTTCACAAAACACTTCGAAATCCTTTTGTAATCCAACTTTAGGTATTAGTAAACGTTTATAATCTATCAAAATGATTACAGGGCGATGTATATTCAATAGCTCCTCGCTTGCAAATCCTTGGCTGCCATAGTCCTCAGTAACAACATCCGGGTGAAGACTGGAAGAAACGGATGCCAGATAGATGGATTTTCCAACAATTAATTCAATTGAAAATGACGACAATGGCGACATCGTGTGGAATTTGTATGAATTGCATGCAGGTCGATATTAAATTTTGTCTTCTTTTAACAACTCGTGGAAGTGACTTATGGAAATTATTTTTAGCTTTCAGAGAGCAGTTTTTCTTGCGTTTTTCAATGAAACACACGATCTGTTATAGTCACAGCCGTGATTTAACCAGTTTTAGAAACTTCAGAGTGTTTTCTATCCACACATACTAATCATATGCATATACTATATTCCTGGCATGAGTAGCAGGACGCTGAAAAGTTGCGCGATTTTTAACAGAATGTTCGAAAAAGGAGGGGGTAGAAGTAAGAGGTTTTTAACAAGTCACATAAAAAATTGCATGGACTAGCACATCTCTGTACCCCACAAACAATTATGTGTAAGGTCCCTCAGTCGAGCAGTCTTGGTAGATGGGTAAAAATAAAAAAAAGCAGACATTAAATATCCCTTTGAGCATGGCAACCTGGTTCAGTCTGCTTTCCACCGGACACTAGGAGAGTTAAAGACAATGAATGTTCCTGAGTGGCAGAGTTACAGTTCTGACTTAAATCTACTTGAAAATCTATGGAAAGACCTGAAAATGCTTGTCTAGCAATGATCAATAACCAATTTGACAGAGCATGAAGAATTTGGAAAAGAATAATAAGCAAATGTTGCACAATTCAGTTTCATTAAACTAGCAAAAATGTCTAAAAACACGTTTTCACATTGTCATTATGGGGTGTTGTGTGTAGTAGGATGAGACAAACATTCAGGCTGTAACACAACAACGTGGAACAATGTGGAATAAGTCAAAAGGCAGCGCATACACACAAATACATAGAACGGGGTTGGTTAGTCTTAAATCAAAACGTGAAAAGATTGGCTTTGATTTGACTATTTTCTTCTCCTGCATGTCTACTTTATGACATCATAAACATCATATTATACACAACATCTTATCTAAATGTTTTGAGGGGGGGCATGGCTACTTTATGACATCATAAACATCATATTATACACAACATCTTATCTAAATGTTTTGAGGGGGGGCATGGCTACTTTATGACATCATAAACATCATATTATACACAGCAACTTATCTAAATGTGTTGAGAGGGGTATGGCTACTTTGTGACATCATAAACATCATATTATACACAACATCTTAACTAAATGTTTTGAGGGGGGGCATGGCTACTTTATGACATCATAAACATCATATTATACACAGCAACTTATCTAAATGTTTTGAGGGGGGCATGCCTACTTTATGACATCATAAACATCATATTATACACAACATCTTATCTAAATGTTTTTCGTTGTGGGGGGGATTCATAAATGTTGGGTTATTTGTGATTATTGGTGCAATTTAACTTTATTATATTACTTAGTTGGATGCACCCGTGCGAGGATGAACCCCTCCATTAATTATAATCCATATAATATTTCAAATGTATTTTTGCTGCAGGATTATTTTCCTTCTGTAGCAAACTGGCTCAAATTAACATCCTACATCTGTAGGTGCAAGACAACAATGTCACCTAATATATTTATGAATAAATTTAAGCTACTTTCTATGCTCTTCAGTCTGAGTTAAAGTAATGCCAACAGTCTGCTGGGTTGTGTGGGATTATTCGTGCATTTTAGCAGTCCCCATTTGTATGCTACTAGTGCACTTTTTTAATCAAAGATGATATTGCAACTTTCAAGAAGTTTCAGTCTGACAGATTAATGTAGAGTACGCAAATGCCATGGGATAAATAAACAGCAATTTTGTACAATGGGCTAAGCCTAGGCAATTCAAATCACAGGCTATATAAAATAACACAATACTTCAGTTTGGAGTAGCACTTCATCTCTGCGCACTTCCTAACCAGGGAATAGTGTGTTCCACTCACCCAAAAACACATGTTCTCCCATTAAGTATTCGCACCGGTTTGAGCAAGCGAGCTTATGGAGTTGGGAAATGCTTTCTCTGCGGAGCGTGAGAGTCAATCCGTTTTACGCATTTAGCTCTCACTTACCCAGGCGTGTGCTCCTTAATACATCATAATCCTTATGTGTCACATTGCCATTTTGGTTTAATGTCAGCCACCTGACTCACCGTGCAGCATCCATCATCTATAATTCATACTCTGTGTGCGACTGTCAGGAAGCCACGCCACACGGTGTCTGTTGCAGTATTGCACTGACTCCTCGATGAAGTTGGGAGCAACACACACTTAGCACGCACGCACAGAGAGAGAGAGAGAGCTGCAGAGCGGCGCCCTCCCGTGATGTCATCGGAGATAAACACACGCGTAGGAGCAGACAGTACTCTGTGCATGAAGCGTTTGCGCTTGCACAAATTCCGTTGCGAAACGTTACGTGTGTCCTAATGAATACGACCCCGGTGCTAAATCCTACCAGCCAGTCCAGGTATAAGACACGTGTGGGTTGGCCTGCGGGCTGATGTGGATCCCTCCCTGGCTTCTTAATGACTATAAATCACCCCATTGCTGCCAGCTTAATTAGGCCAATACAGGCCTGGTATGCCACTGACTTAAACAGGCCATCAATTCAGCTCCAGCCACTCAGCCCCAGCCATTCCAAGGGCATGCCAAGGCCTGTCTGACTCTGACAGGGACTGACGCGGGCCTTGAGGCTGGCCCTGCCCGGCCCCAGCTCAAAGCAAACATCCCATTGATCCTCCTCCACCATTCCGATAGATGAAAGCCAAAGTAATCCACACCCCTCTCCACCCCACAGAGTACTGTACACAACCGGTGTAAGGTGAAGTTTCCCCTAGATGATGACACTGGGTCAGATTAGCATTTCCTCCACTAATGGTTAAGGTTAGGATTAGGGGAAACTTTAACCTATGCAACCAGAACCATCCGGGCTGAGTCTGACTGTACTGGGATTGGTCTGCAGCGGACCCATGGGGGTGCTGGCCTATACACTTCCTGTCTGTGATGGGTTCCTCTTCCTCTCTCCTCTCCATTACTTCTACTCTGATAGAGAAATCATTACTGTGAATTCCGTAGACCTGTGTTGTGATGGGAGAGTCCAGGTCTGTCAGGGCCAACATACCAGTAATTTGTCTTCCCCAGCATTGAACAAAGATCCTGAACACAGCCACAGAGGAGATTATGGTGAATATAGACCCATTCATTGTGTGACACCCAGGGCAATACATCACTGCTAAGCTTATTTTACATGATGACATCTCATTTGACATTTGGATGGTGATTGATCAAGTGTTGGATGAAATGGAATGGAATGTATGGATTGGGGTGTTCATACATCTACACATGTTATTAATAGGTGTAATAGGTGTCCACACACCTATTATTTAAATGTCCATCTAACAGAGGGTGACGGTCAGGTCAATGATCGCAAATAATCAAGATAATTTAGACGCAATTTAGCTATTGTCGTGTTAGCACTTGTAAATGTAGAATGTTGTGTTGTTCCAAGTGACTCTTTATTCTAAATATAGAATGTTGTGTTGTTCCAAGTGACTCTTTATTCAAAATATAGAATGTTGTGTTGTTCCAAGTGAATCTTTATTCTAAATATAGAATGTTTTGTTGTTCCAAGTGACTCTTTATTCTAAATATAGAATGTTGTGTTGTTCCAAGTGAATCTTTATTCTAAATATAGAATGTTGTGTTGTTCCAAGTGACTCTTTATTCTAAATATAGAATGTTGTGTTGTTCCAAGGGAATCTTTATTCTAAATATAGAATGTTGTGTTGTTTCAAGTGACTCTTTATTCTAAATATAGAATGTTGTGTTGTTCCAAGTGACTCTTTATTCTAAATATAGAATGTTGTGTTGTTCCAAGTGAATCTTTATTCTAAATATAGAATGTTGTGTTGTTTCAAGTGACTCTTTATTCTAAATATAGAATGTTGTGTTGTTCCAAGTGACTCTTTATTCTAAATATAGAATGTTGTGTTGTTCCAAGTGACTCTTTATTCTAAATATAGAATGTTTTGTTGTTCCAAGTGACTCTTTATTCTAAATATAGAATGTTGTGTTGTTCCAAGTGACTCTTTATTCTAAATATAGAATGTTGTGTTGTTCCAAGTGACTCTTTATTCTAAATATAGAATGTTGTGTTGTTCCAAGTGACTCTTTATTCTAAATATAGAATGTTGTGTTGTTCCAAGTGACTCTTTATTCTAAATATAGAATGTTGTGTTGTTTCAAGTGACTCTTTATTCTAAATATAGAATGTTGTGTTGTTCCAAGGGAATCTTTATTCTAAATATAGAATGTTGTGTTGTTCCAAGTGACTCTTTATTCTAAATATAGAATGTTGTGTTGTTCCAAGTGACTCTTTATACTAAATATAGAATGTTGTGTTGTTCCAAGTGACTCTTTATTCTAAATATAGAATGTTGTGTTGTTTCAAGTGACTCTTTATTCTAAATATAGAATGTTGTGTTGTTCCAAGGGAATCTTTATGCACCCACACCAGTTTTTTAACATACGTTTTGGAATAACTTATTACTAATAAATCATCTTATAAAGAACTTTCATCTCTATATATAAAAAAAAGAATAATTAGGTATCTAATTAGAGCTTTATTGAATCCAATAAACAAACAAAGAAACATTGGTCAATAAAAAAGCTGTTCATTAACTGCTAAAGACAACAACCACAAATTGCTACCCTATGATTACATATTCAATAAAACTCAATATGTGTCGTTTGGAAGATTCAGAGGTGTGTGTGTGTGTGTGTGTGTGTGTGTGTGTGTGTGTGTGTGTGTGTGTGTGTATGTGTGTGTGTGTGTGTGCATGAGCCCTAGGGGTAAGTGACCTTTGACCAGGCTAAAGTAATTAATCTGCCTCCTTTCCTCATCACTTTCCACTCACTCTCATCTCCTCTCCACTCTTCCACACACCATGCCAGGCCTGTCTCCTCTCTACTCCTCCACACACCATGCCAGGTCTGTCTCCTCTCTACTCCTCCACACACCATGTCAGGCATGTCTCCTCTCTACTCCTCCACACACCATGCCAGGTCTGTCTCCTCTCTACTCCTCCACACACCATGCCAGGCCTGTCTCTTCTCTACTCCTCCACACACCATGCCAGGTCTGTCTCCTCTCTACTCCTCCACACACCATGCCAGGTCTGTCTCCTCTCTACTCCTCCACACACCATGCCAGGTCTGTCTCCTCTCTACTCCTCCACACACCATGCCAGGTCTGTCTCCTCTCTACTCCTCCACACACCATGCCAGGTCTGTCTCCTCTCTACTCCTCCACACACCATGCCAGGTCTGTCTCCTCTCTACTCCTCCACACACCATGCCAGGTCTGTCTCCTCTCTACTCCTCCACACACCATGCCAGGCCTGTCTCCTCTCTACTCCTCCCCACACCATGCCAGGACTGTCTCCTCTCTACTCCTCCACACACCATGCCAGGTCTGTCTCCTCTCGACTCCTCCACACACCATGCCAGGTCTGTCTCCTCTCTCCCCCTCCACACACCATGCCAGGCCTGTCTCTTCTCTGTCTATAAGGTGTCATTTGGCACGCAGACAATGAAAAGCCTACAGTGTATATGGGAGGCCTTTTATAATGCTCTCATGATTATTGGTAATGATTCTATTCTGCCAATGAATCAACTCAGTTATGGACGCCTAGAATACTGTATTGAAACAAGCTTTACACTGTCAACTGGCTATGGTAACTAATGGCGTTGAACTGTGATGTCGATGGCGTAGGTTTCGGAAGCACATGATGAGTGGAAACATGAGCTATAGCTCCCCTGTCAATCATTAACCCACAGAACATAGTGTAAGCTCCCCTCAACTCCATCCCTGCTCTCCTTACCCACACGTTACCTACAGGCATAAACTAACGTGTTACCTACATGCATAAACTAACGCGTTACCTACAGGCATAAACTAACGTGTTACCTACAGGCATAAACTAACATGTTACCTACAGGCAAAAACTAACGTGTTACCTACAGGCATAAACTAACATGTTACCTACAGGGTTAAACCAAACAGTTTGACGGACAATGTGAATACCCCACCCAGTGTGAAGCACTAAGGCCCAGTGTCCTACTCCATCGATAGTGTACACCCACATGATGTGATCATGATCCTTCCAGTTCTTTGCTGCCAATGACTGGAACGAACTACAAAAATCTCTGAAACTGGAAACACTTATCTCCCTCACTAGCTTTAAGCACCAACTGTCAGAGCAGCTCACAGATTACTGCACCTGTACATAGCCCACCTATAATTTAGCCCAAACAACTACCTCTTTCCCTACTGTATTTATTTTATTTATTTTGCTCCTTTGCACCCCATTATTTTTATTTCTACTTTGCACATTCTTCCACTGTAAATCTACCATTCCAGTGTTTTACTTGCTATATTGTATTTACTTTGTCACCATGGCCTTTTTTCCCCCTTTACCTCCCTTATCCCACCTCATTTGCTCACATTGTATATAGACTTGTTTCTACTGTATTATTGACTGTATGTTTGTTTTACTCCATGTGTAACTCTGTGTCGTTGTATGTGTCGAACTGCTTTGCTTTATCTTGGCCAGGTCGCAATTGTAAATGAGAACTTGTTCTCAACTTGCCTACCTGGTTAAATAAAGGTGAAATAAATAAATAAATAAAAGATGCGCGCGCACGCACACACACGTGCACACACACACACACACACACACACACACGCGCGCGCGCACACGCGCACACACGCGCACACACAGCACATCCCTCTGTGTCGAGTTAACGCCTGCCTCGAGATCACACTACGGTAATCCGGTATAGAACAGCTGTTTCTCCCCTGGTGCTGTCTGTCCAACTTTAACTGCATAGGGTATGACCCAAATGGCACCCTATTCCCTATGTAGTGAACTATGAGCCCTGGTCAAAAGTAGTGCACTATAAAGGGAATAGGGTGCCATTTGGGAGGAGCCAGTGTTGTGATTTCCAGTTTGGACTATGGCTGGTGACGGTATCACAGTATAAGTTTGACCCCGTGGTTGAACTCTGCCTGAGTCTGTCTGCATGTGTAATAGTGAAGTGCGGAGGGATTAGAAGACTTATCCAACCATGGTAGTCTTAACAGCCTCCTGCCTTGGTAGTCTTAACAGCCTCCTGCCTTGGTAGTCTTAACAGCCTCCTGCCTTGGTAGTCTTAACAGCCTCCTGCCTTGGTAGTCTTAACAGCCTCCTGCCTTGGTAGTCTGATCAGCCTCCTGCCTTGGTAGTCTAATCAGCCTCCTGCCTTGGTAGTCTGATCAGCCTCCTGCCTTGGTAGTCTGATCAGCCTCCTGCCTTGGTAGTCTTAACAGCCTCCTGCCTTGGTAGTCTGATCAGCCTCCTGCCTTGGTAGTCTAATCAGCCTCCTGCCTTGGTAGTCTTATCAGCCTCCTTACCTTGATAGTCTTATCAGCCTCCTGCGTTTGTAGTCTT